>NC_089750.1:35635052-35790052 GCF_040412425.1 Macrobrachium rosenbergii | reverse complement strand
CTCTTGACTTACTTTCAGATTTTCTCAAGAGAATTTTCTAATTTCTCTTAACCTTTTTCTCAAGTTTTTCACATATTCTCCTTGGATTTCCTCTTGATTTTCTTCCCAATTTTCTGCAAGAATCTTCAATGGAGCTCTCACTTCTCGACCAAAAATCATCTCATTAGGTGAACATCCCATGCTTTCTTGATAAGCATTCCTATCTTCATACAACATTAAGGGTGCACCAGCATCCCATGCTCTTCCTGACTGATAACAATACTTTGTTAACATACTTTTCAATGTCTGGTGGAACCTTTCCAAGGCTCCTTGAGTCTCTGGATGACAAACAGTTGATAACTGTTGTTTCACCCCTAACAAGTTCATCACATCCTAGAACCATTTAGAAGTAAAGTTCGTTCCTCTGTCACTCTGCACAATTTCTGGTATCCCAAACTTCGAGAAAAACTCACAACTTCTCAGCAATTACCTTGGCACTTATACTTCTTACAGGAATTGCCTCAGAATAATGTGTCACAGAACATAGTAATGTTAACAGATATTCATTTCCTTTCTTACTCCTTACAGGGACTGTTGCAGAATAATGTCTCACAGAACACATCAATGTTAACAGATATTCATTTCCTTTCTTTGTTTTTGGAAGTGGCCCAACCACATATATAATCACCTTCTTTGTCCTTACACTTATTCTATTTTTCTCTCTCTCTCTCTTTCTTTCTATTCTCCCTATCTAATTTAACTAACACCACTACTCTCCGTGTGGTGGATGAACTTGAATCTGCCCTGCTCTCCTGCTCTTGTTTCTCTGGAACCCCTGGGTTTACTTGTTATCTGAAGCTCCACCTCCTTCCAGTGTTCTATTGGAAGAATTTATCTGCAAGGCTTCCCCTCAAACAGTTGATTGGGAAGGACATTGGTGGGTGTTGTTCAAATCTCTCCTTAGAGGATTTGATTTGAAATGATCTTAGGAGGAGGTGTAAAAGATCCCTCCCTAGAATGTTTGATTGGAGGGTGTTGAAGTACACCACTTTGTCCAGCCCCCAGTTTCATGGAATTTCCATGAAAACGCCTCCTACTGAAGGCGGGGATATAGATCTGGCTGTTGTTAGCTTTTGACGAGGTACTGAGTAATCCCTGAGTAAGCTAAATCGCGAGGCCACAGTTTCCAGATTTTACAATCGGTTTTATGGCCCTGGGCGCGATATACTCACTCACTGTTTTGAGTTCGTGGAAGTTGGTTTATATCAATTAGCACTTCTTAGTCTCTCGATGCGAAAACAACCCAGGCTTAATTATTGTTCTCTCTCTCTCTCTATTCTCCTTTTTCTTTATACTTATCCTATTTTTTCTCTCTCTCTCTTTCTTTCTATTCTCCCTATCTAATTTACCTAACACAAAAATCTATTCAGTTTGAATAACTCATCCTCAAACTTCAAAATGTATTTTCACCATGGTTAAACTTGTAAAATTCACTTTATCTTACATAAGCTTTCAAGCTTTCACAAGATTACCCCAAATGCAGCTGCGTGAAATTCATTAAGCACACTTTCCTGATAGGCGCCATTACGATAAATACACTGTTATAATGTTTGTATAGATTTCACAATCAGCTAATAGAGACCAATATAAAAACAGTTTACGTTACTGTAATAAATTCTATTAAGAGAGAGAGAGAGAGAGAGAGAGAGAGAGAGAGAGAGAGAGAGAGAGAGAGAGAGAGAGAGAGAGAGCCTCTCTTTAAATCTACACCACATGGATTTCGGCCTCACAATGAAAAATGAATTCTGTTTCCAGTCATAAGCAAAACCCCATAGACTATTCAAAAATGTTTTGGGACCGAGACCCACAGAAAATTCTAAAATATTTTGGGACCAAGACCCAAAGAAGATTCTGGACTTCCGGTCACAAGTGACGTGATGAGAATGTGCTGATGCAATCGTTACGATCAGGACACATTCTGAAAACAAAATACATAACCCAACACGTGGATCTGCCTCGAACACAAAAGATGATCACATGGCTCGAAGCGACTTAGCATGAATTTTGACTGCGTGACTCTACTCTTGTGAATGCAAAGCATCATGATTAAAAAAAATCATGTGATCGACATGCTTAATAAACAGACAAATGAGTGGGAGCCTTCCTTTATCTCGACTGTCAGCACGACTTATCACAACAAAAGATATCTCGATGACAAATCAGCCACCTGGTAACAAAGTCACATGTGGCATACTCTCTCTCTCGCTATTAAATTATGATTAAGAAACCTGTTATTAATTCTTATGAGATCTGACATTGCATACAACATTTCAATAATTATTACTACTATAAATAACATTTTACACTACACAATCTCTTATTTAAAGAAAAATCATACTTTATACATATTTCAAGAGAGTATTATGAGATTCCACCCCCCCCCCAGAAGATTAATTATCCCGGGTTTGAATCCAACGATTCACAACAAAATAAATAATCTGCAACTACATTGTTCTTTCCTGAAATGTGTTTCGCCTTTATATTATACTGTTTCAGGCACAAAGACCACCAGGTCAGTCTCTGATTATGATTTCTCATTTTATTAATGAATGAGAGGGGGTTGTGGTCAGACAACACTAAAATTTCTTCATTCCTAGGTCTGTTCACGTATACTTAAAACTTTTTCAATGCAGTGATTAATTCTAATGTTTCTTTTTCTATTGATGAATACACTCTCTGATGCTTTTTCAACTTCAAAGACATGAAACAAACAGGATGTAAAATAGCACTATCTTCTTCTTGAAGTAGAGCAGCTCCAATTCCACAGCCAGACGCATCAACTTGTATCACAAACTTCTTATTGAAGTCTGAAGCTTGAAGTACTGGTCTTGATGTCAAAATGGCTTTAACCTTCTCAAAAGATTCTTGACATTCTGGAGTCGAAACAAACTTTGTCTTAGGATTGATTAAATCAGTTAAGGGAGCTACTACAGCTGAGAAATTTGGACAGAATCAGCGATAAATCCAGTCATGCCCAAAAATCTCTGTAGTTGTTTCCTGGTAGTAGGGGGGTTAGCCTTACGGATACCTTCTACATTAGCAGTTACAGAAGTGAGAAGGCCTTTTCCAACCTCAGATCCAGATACTGAACAGGTGCCTTTCCAAATTCACTCCTTTCTAAGTTGATTGTTAGTCCTGCTTCCCTTAGCTTCTTCAACACTTTTCCTAAAATCCTCAGATGCTCTTCCCATGTTGTAAAATATATCACTATGTCATCAAGGTATACACCCACTCCTTCTATGGATCCTAGCAATTGATCCATCACTCATTGGAATGTTGCAGGTGCATTCATCAGACCAAATGACAAAACAGTGTATTGATATAATCCAAAAGGAGTAATGAAAGCTGACAGCAATTTAGCATTCTCATCTAAAGGAATTTGATAATATCCTTTAACAAGTCTGTCTTGGAAACAAATTTGGCTTGCCCAATATTATCAAGTAACTGATCTATAAGAGGCAAGGGATAATTGTCAGCCACGCTGATGGAATTTAGTTTCTTATAATCAGTACACATCCTAAATGAACCATCTGGTTTCTTCACTAACACACTTGGAGAACTGTAATGACTTGAACTGGGTGGTTTGTCATCCAAATTTTTCAATATGGAACAATTGTTCATCTTGCTCTCAGCTCCCAATTCGTAGCCATCATCGTCCTCTGTAGATGAATTTGCCTGTGTTACTGAAACTGTTTCAGTTATAGTCTCAGAGAAGTAAGATTTCAAAAGATCCACATGCATATTCCTCTGTCGTTTCCTTCTTCCTGGTGTTTCAATCACATAAGTCCAATCACTTAACTTCTCTGTTATTTTATAAGGTTGAAATTTGTTGGTAAGGGGAAATCTTTTCACTGATAAGAACACTAGAACTTGCTGACCCACACTAATGCTTATTAATTTAGCCTTAGCATCGTATCTTCTTTTCATTTTCTCTTGACTTACTTTCAGATTTTCTCAAGAGAATTTTCTAATTTCTCTTAACCTTTTTCTCAAGTTTTTCACATATTCTCCTTGGATTTCCTCATGATTTTCTTCCCAATTTTCTGCAAGAATCTTCAATGGAGCTCTCACTTCTCGACCAAAAATCATCTCATTAGGTGAACATCCTATGCTTTCTTGATAAGCATTCCTATCTTCATACAACATTAAGAGTGCACCAGCATCACCATGCTCTTCCTGACTCATAACAATACGTTGCTAACATACTTTTCAATGTCTGGTGGAACCTTTCCAAGGCTCCTTGAGTCTCTGGATGACAAACAGTTGATAACTGTTGTTTCACCCCTAACAAGTTCATCACATCCTGGAACAATTTAGAAGTAAAGTTCGTTCCTCTGCCACTTTGCACAATTTCTGGTATCCCAAACTTCTCAGCAATTACCTTGGCACTTATACTTCTTACAGGAATTGCCTCAGGATAATGTGTCACAGAACATATTAATGTTAGCAGATATTCATTTCCTTTCTTACTCCTTACAGGGATTGCCACAGAATAATGTCTCACAGGACATGTTAATGTTAACAGATATTCATTTCCTTTCTTTGTTTTTGGAAGTGGCCCAACCACATATATAATCACCTTGCTAAAGGGTTCTCCTCTAACTTCTATAGGTTGTAGGGGGCTTTCTGAATGGTTTCATTCGGTTTTCCAGCTACCTGGCAGGTGTGACATTCTAGACAAAACCTGCTAACATTCTTGTGAAGTCCAGGCCAGAAAAAATACTTCATAATCTTCTCAGCAGTCTTCTTGATTCCCATATGTCCAGACTCGTGTGCTACTGCTACCTTTTGCTTCCTCAATGGATATGGAATCAGAATTTGATGATATTCCCCCCATTCAGCATTTCTTGGTATATCTGCAGATCTGTGCTTCCTCATCAGCAAACCTTCCTTTAGATAATAACAGGTAGGAGTTTGTTGCATCTCTTCTTGAGCAGCAACTCTGAAAAACAAGTCAGATAACGTTGTATACTTCTTCTGCAGTTCCATTAGCTTCTCTCTAGTCACTTGACCACCTTCGAAGGCTGAACTCTTAACATCTACTAACTCAGCTACTGTAGTTTCACTACCATCTTCAGGAACACTCTGAGTACTCTGAGTCTCTTCAAGAACAACAGGTTCTTCTTCTTCTGGGGATATCTCTTCTATGTCATCACTAGGGGAAACTTCACTTCCCTGGAACAGCTCTTCTAAGCTCAAAGATCCTTCACCTGATCCTTCTTGTGCATGCAAATCCTCAGTTTCTTCACTTTCTGATGTTGTTCTCTTCATACTCCTGGTAGTAACACAACATAGAAACAGGTGGGTGATATTCTTCTCTAAATCCACTGTAGGACTAATCCTCAACGGTTTGTCTGTCGCTATAGGACAAGGAACAAATAGTATACCACCAACTTCATTACCCAGTAAAACATGTACACCTTCAGCAGCTAGTGATTCCTTTACAGCAAAATCAACATTCCCTGTCACCAATTCACACGACAGGTGCAAGCAGCATATAGGAGTTACCTCTTCTCCTCCTTTACCCTTCAAAATAACTGAATCTCCAGTGAGATTCTTTTCCAACTATGGGTGAGCACCATGAACTACCACACTATGGTTACTCCCAGTATCACGTAATACTTTGACTGGTACCTACACACTCCCTCCTTGAGTTGCCAGCGTACCTTCATAGATATATGGCTTAGAAGCCTCCAAGCTGCTCAGCCACTCACTGCTTGAAGTTACATTTCCACTGGTTGCTAAACACCCAGCGTTTTTAGGCTCAGTCTTCCCCACAGTTTCAATCTTCCCCACACTGCTCTTTGTAGTTTGTTTTAATTGGCCACCTTTGATCACTTAACCAACTGGCTTTGACTATTGCTGTGTCTGATAACGCTCCCGACTGTAGTGTCCTGCTCTTCCACACTTGAAGCAGACAACACCAGTCTTCTGTATGTCTTGAAAAACTGGATGATGAGGATTTAACATTTGATTGCTGAGGGGTATTACCTAGCTGTTGGACAATTGAGATCTGGTCGTCTTGTACATATTTATTTCCCGACTTTTCGTAATTTTCATATATAATTACATCTTCAAGGGCTCTAAAATAGATAAAAACAACACAATTAGCCTAAAACTCAAACATAATTTTTTTTTACACTTAAAACTATACATTTAAAAACCAAGATATATTAAAATTCACAAACTATTGGACCAACCTTCCACCAGGTAATTCTTTGGGTGCAGTTGCTCTCAGGTTCCAACTTCTTTTGACTTGTATGGCTTAGTGGGCAGTGCCCTTGCCTTTAAATTGAAAGACCTGGGTTCGATCCTGATGTGAGTCAGAAATTTATTTCTGTTCCACACATGATTGTGTGTTGATTATTTCTATATATATATATGTGTGTGTGTGTTTGTGTGTGTTGTTTACTATGTCTCCGGGCATACCGCCTCTTGTAATTATATATATATATATATATATATATATATATATTGCCACCCCAGTTCGAGGGCGGTCTTTGATGATTTCCCTGTTTTAAGAACAGAGTTTGGCATCTCACTTACTCTGAGATGTGTTTGGTAGCGAAAACCGACTTGTTGTGTCAGCTGATCTTTCATCTTCACATCATAAGTTATTCATTATACCTAACTAAATTCCAAGGCCTATTGGAATAAGACACGGAGATACAAAACTAAACTTTATTGACAGAAATAACGGAAATAACTTTAAATAAGCTACGAAATGGAAATAGAGTGATTCACACGTATCTATAAAAATCTACTGAATCGTGCCCAAGCTTAGACATCCGCTTATACAAGCGAAATGCATAAACAACCCATCTGTCATCCAAAAAATAATAAATGTCACAAAGATCATAATAAAAGTCATATCATATACAAGTCAAAAATACACCACTTCCTATATTGAAGAGGAAGGTGGAATTCCTGTAGAGGGAAAAAGATATCATTATATTAACCATACTCAAAGAGACAAAACGATTCACAGGATTTCACTGCAACATAAATGGGTTTTCCAATATCTGAAAATGAGTTTAAAGTGTTAATGGGTTTTATTCACTTCACAAGAGTCCTCTGGAACACAATCTCCATGTGTGTGCTTCCCTTTGCAGTGCCCACTCATTCAATGATCCCTCCCATTATATTCATTCTTCAACGCATATATGAACACACTCTCGTGACATCCCCAACGAGTTCAATGTTCGACAAGGACACGCCCTCTGTACTCCAAGGCGTCACGAGGTACTTGGCCATACACATACGAATATACTCCACAGGAACTAAGCATTTCCCGGTGCATCACTTCGATGCCTAACTACGCTGAATCTATGCCCTTTCAACGTGACCCAGCCCAGGAAAAATGCAGTGATATTCTCTTCAAATCCGGATCTGTAACCAGATAACCTTCTAGAAGCTTCAATGCTGAAATTGCACTTCTATTCACTCGTGGGTTGTTAACTAAGGGTCTCTAAGAAAGTTGATTTCTTGCTGAATGCGAAAAACACCCAAGCATTTCGTTACGTGCTGTGTTCAGTCATATAATCTCACGCCTTAGAAAAGCCATCACATTCTTTTCCCAAAAGGTCACCTTCATAACCCGTTACACACACACACACACACACACACACACACACACACACATATATATATATATATATATATATATATATATATATATATATATATATATATATATATATATATTTTTCAACAGATGGAACCTCTTTCCAAGCCACCTCACCCGTTTTTACATCCATAACGTAACTGAGAAAGAAATAACATTCATCTCAATTGCTTTAATTACTAGAACTGTAGGTTTCCACTCGCCCCTTCATAAACTCTCTCCTTCATTCCCCAAAATGGTTAAGCCAACCCTAACCCTTCTCTAAGTTCAAATGACTGCCTAAGGCCTTGTTGCCAAGTGACCTTCGTACCTTCTTGGCGGCCAGACAATGGGCAAGGGAGAAACCAAAAAATAGAAAGTCGGCACCGCCTGCCATGTTGAACTATCCACGAGGTTTAACTGATGCCATGTGGTTTATATAGAAAACATGACGAAGGTTAACCTTTGCACCAACTACCCAGACGCAGAGGCATAATCTCCGAGGTTATTTGTAGACGATGCAATGGCAAGCGAGGGAGAGAAGAGCGCAGAATGCACCGAGGACAGATGTCCTTACCGTTGCCTGACCCTCAAACCTTCCACGTGTTCAGCCCCAAGGTTCGAACCGGTATACTTTTGTAGTAGCATTTCCTTTCATTCCCTACTTCATCACCAGCGCCCTATCAAACGAGGACACTGTCATCTTGTCGAAGGTAATGTACCGGAATAAGGTTCCTTAGTCAGTCATGACTCCTGTTATTTCTCTGTCATATTTTAATTTATTTTCCATTGTGTGATCACCTTCAGTAATTTGTGTTGGAGCATCCAGCATTAACATAATTATGCATTTAGTGTTGGACTGAGTTATTTGGCACCATCTGTGCATTCCCTCAGTTTCCTTTGAGCGTCTTATTATTCTTGCAAGTAACCGTCTTGCATGTATTGCAGATAGGCCTCAACAGTGGAATCACTCGGCTCTATCCCATGTGCAATACCCCTTCTAACCCCTTCTTCAATGTTTCCTGTTGTGAAGACATCTTCGGCGTAGAATATTTAGCCTGTGTAGGATTCATTCATTTAGCAGGCCCTTATTATTAACTGCCTTAGTAATTCGTCATTCTTCTGATCTGTGTTTGTTAAATAAATATAATTAGTTAAGAGAACCCTTGAGTTTACGTAATTTTCCCTCACATGAAGAAGGCCCTAAGCCACAGATTTTCCCTTGCTTTGTCTACAGAAGTTGCCCTAATATTGAGTCAGATGTGTAATAAATACAATAGATTTCTTGATAATGTAAGGAACTCCCTACGTTCATCCATTTCCACTTAGAATAATATATGTATATGTATATATATATATATATATATATATATATATATATATATATATATATATATATATATATATATATATATATATATATATATATATAATGTGTGTGTGTGTATATATGAATATATACATATATATTTTTACGTTTTTCCGTGGTTTTAGTTTAAAATATGCTCTGTGAGACAGGTAGCAACAATTTAAGGTAATTTAGCCTTGTGATTCTGACTTCGTGGGTCCAGGAAAACGTAAAAAAGAGAAAAACAAAGGAGAATTTCATATGAGCACAGGGCTCTTGTTACTGAGGGAATATTACGTAAACACGTGGGCAAATTTAAAGGAGTGTATTTACATAAATGATATCAGTACGGGAAAGAGGAACTCAAGTAGATTACTATCCTGAAGGGGATTCTGGGGATTGAATGAAACTGGGGATTCAGACACAGTCCGAGAAGCTTCCACGAAATAGGATCCTCTGAAATGAGAGATATGCACATTATACGCCAGTAATGAAAATAGACAAAAGAATAATGAATTCGAAGCTGCACTGAGGGTGCCAAAGGAGTAATAAAGAATTAATACTGCCGATGCAAGAGGCGCACGGACATTAGACAAGGAGATTTCTGGCATTCTCTTTAAGAAAATATTACGAGACAAAAGCGTGACTGAAATGGGGCTCTTCCAGGGCACTTTACCTTAGCAGATTTTCCGAGGGCGCGTAGAAGGCAGTCCGTGGATGACTTGCGATTTCCGAGGGCGGGTTTCTTCCACGTGGTGAGATGCAAGGTCTTCCGTAAAGGGGCAAGGCGATGGGGACTCCTCGAAACTCCAAGCAATGGCGTGTGGGCTCGAGGAATACGGTCGAAGGGCACGAGGAGAAGTATACTTTGGAAAGGGCCACGTGGTTAGGATGCAAGGGCATCGATGGGGCCAGGTGTTGGGGACGTCTTCACAAGTTCACTCTATATCTTCCAGCCCACATGTGTGTGTTGACCTCGTGGGTTTCTGCTTTTATCCCCTCCTATGGGGCAAGGGGTGCGTCCAACACAGATGTTTTGACTCATTGCACCTGCTGCCCAGCAGGGGAGGTTTTGGCCTGTAGGAGAAACACCCAAGCCAGATTACTTTTGCCTCGAAGGAAAGATCTTTATCAAAAATGGGAGCGCCTTTAATCTTTTAAACCCTTGTTTTTAAGTCGATAGACAGATGGTCTATCGATCGGCCGGCTGGCAGTAAATGAAACACAACAGAACAACCAACAAACACAAAGGAGGGGGGGGGCAGTTTGCTAGTGAATTCTTGCTAATCATAATACCTCCCCATACAAGATGATGTACATACCTCCTTCAGGTGTGTACATCGATATTCAAGAATGAGCGGCAAATGCTTTACGTTACTCTACATTCTGCCTTGCAATGAACTTTACTCCTAAGGGTTTTATGAAGCTGTGACATTACTTTTAATAACACATTGGGACAATTTTTCGTTAACAGAATGCAAAGTGATTTAAACACTTGCAAAAGAATAATTACTTTAGATTTGGTTACCCACTGGTAACTTTATAATGTGACTCGAACAATTGTGAATTAATTAAGATTATAGGACCACGTATATGAGGCTATGGCCAACAAATGAAAAGAAAGGTTATTGTTCAAGAATTAAAATACACGGTTACTTAATTTTAGATAAAATGCATGCGTTAGTACAGTCTGCCTTGAAGAGGCTGTGTAAATGAAAACAGCATTTATTTTTGTAAATGACATCCCCTTTTACGCGATACTGTAATGACTATACAAATTCGCATTGGTAATTTATCTTCGTTTTAACGTGCTTTGCTCAGCTATCGTTCAACGCGAGCTGAGGGATGACCCACACACCGGGAATTTGACAGTCGTGTGCGGGCGAGAGTATTCGCGAGGTTTTAATTCGCTAACCTTAAACTACGCTAATTTTATGCGTCCACTGCCCACTCGAGTACTCCATGTTATCACGGGGTGAGCAGACAAAAGATGTGGGGTCTTAGGACAAACAGAGATCTTGGAAGGAATGGGTCGGGGAAAAGGGATAATAATAACAAAAGGAAAATTACCAAGACGTTACGAATGAAAACTGACCGCATATGAATGGCGGGACACGTCCCTCAGAGCTTACGAAAGGGGCATTTAAATCACAAGGACAAGAGTTTATGACTCGCGATTCATTAAAATAAAGATAACTAAATGACTAAAAGAAAGTAAATGATATTGGCAGAAGAGCTAAGGGAAAAAGAGTGAGGGTTTTATTGTGTTAGGCGGGAATTTATCGTCCCACGCTTATAAATTACGGCCCGGACTATCGCTTCAGTCCCAGGGTGAGGAAAGTGCACCGAAGGGCGCGACTCCTTCAGGAGGGCTGACTCGCGCCCGTGCCAAGGTATGGGCGCAAGGGCGTGCCACTTCTCACTCTGTTATTCTTAATGATTTATACATTGCGTGGGGAATGGTATCCCGTATTTAATTGCCTCTTGTGGGGATAATTTAAGGGAAGATTAATAGAAGGTGATAAGAGATAGAAGTTCCTGAGGAACAGAGGAAGATAGAGGAGGGCCTGACATCCCCTTCTGGATTAGGGGTGCCAAGACCTTCGAAAAATGAAATGGTGGCACAGGTGCCAGGGGAGCTCTAGAGCTCTTTGTAAATTACCTGGAATGTCCCACGCCCGTGGTAATTTCGCCTCGAGCCTTTCTTAATGGGACAGTCGTCCTCGGCCGGGGAAGCGGAGGGCCTGCGACCGGAGGGCGGCACGGAGTACCACCTGGGCCTGCTGATGCGACAGCTGACGCAGGAGTGTTCCGTGCGGGTTCTACCATGATCCGTCGCGGCTCTTGTAGTTCATCGGCCAAGTGAGATATGGCAGAATCCTGACTTGCAATTGCGTCGGCGACGGACTGAGGCAGAGAGGAGGCGGTCAGGGGTGGCGTGAGCGGCTCGCAGGTATCGATGACCAGCTCAGGCACGGGTTGCGAGGCCGCACCTGCAGGTGAGCTTCCGCGGTGGTCGGGAGGAACCGTCTCTCTGACCGACGCTGGTAGCGGTGCCAGGCCGGGGAAGAGAGGGGGTCCTGAGTTGGATCCCGTGAATGGAGATCGGCGTAGCGCTCTGGCGCTGGCACTAGGGCAGAGTCAGGCGCTATCAGAGGTTTCTTGGGCTCATCGGTCAGGACGGACGAAGCTTGGCCCTGCTCGGGGCATGCAAGTGGCACCGGCAGGAATTTGGCATCTCCTGAAGGGAGATTTGATTGGGGCCCTAGCACTGGCACTGAGGCAAGGCCGGGCACTGGAATTGGATCGGGGAACCGATCGAGGGGGCCACTGTACATCGTACTCAGGTGGCACTGGTGGGGACTGCACGTCCTCCTGGTACCCAGGGGCGCCAGTCTTGGCTGAGGGAGAAGCGGGGAGGATTACTCGCGCCCATGGAATGATTCGGGAATGGGGACCCCTAGATTGTCGTGATTTCGGTGGGGACTGAAAGTCCTGTCCCAGGATGACGTCATAGCCTCCAGGGAGATGGCTTGCTACTGCAAGATTGCAGATTTTGGATTGGTGAGGTCTTGTGACTCTCAATTGGACCGTAGGGAGTATCATTTTAAATTGATTTATTCCTCGATCGTGACGAGTTTTCGTCTATTGACGATAGCTCCGTAGGGGACTCTGTCCCTTCGGATGAGGGGGAGATTTGTGCGCCCGAGTCCTCGAAAGCAGTGACTCAGCGCGCGGGCTCGCTACCTCGTGGAGGGGCCACGTATCACAGGCCCTTCGGCGGGGAGGGCCTAATGACTGGGGATCTGTGACGGCCAAGGCGACGGTGGGAGTATTTACTTTATTATTGCGTGGGCATTTTGCCCATGCGGGAGAATGGCCATAAACCTTGCACGCCGTGCAAAAGGTCTGGCTAAAGTCTTTCCGCGCTGCCCCTGTGGAGGGCGCAGGCGAGTTATTTGTCGGTTTTCCGGGAGAGAGAGGAGCCGGTTTCTTGTTCCGGCACTGTTCGGAGGAATGCCCCGTTTTCTTGCAATAATGGCAAGTTAGGGGCTTGCCCGAGTTCCCATTTTTGTGGGAATTTGAACCTCCGAGGAGGGACGGGGGGATTTATCTTCCGCCCCATGGATCCTTCTTGAGGGTGGTGGGTTTCCCACATATCTGCTATTCGGCAACACTCGGTGAGTGTTGCTGGGGCTTTTTCCACTATATGAGTGGCGAGGGCAGGAGGGGCGTAGCGCAGGAAATGCTCGAATTTAAACCGCTCGAGTACCTCGGCGGTGTTAGTGGCTCCTTCGGAATCAAGCCATTTTGTCAACGCCCGCTCGAATGGTACGCCCAATCGGACCAAGTCTGGCCTGCTTCTCTGGGCTGCTCTCTCCAACGTCTCCTCCACCGCTCGGGGGTAATCTCGTGCGCCTTCGTAACTGCTTGGCGTCACGGCTTCCCAGTTTCCCGATCGTCTGCGGGAAGGGCGTGGTAGGCAACGAGGGCCTTTCCGCCCAGGAATTTAGTGAGAACAAGGGAGAGTTCCGCGGGGAGAGATCGCAGCACTCCAGGACTCGTTCGGCCCTTTCAAGCCATACTGGGTTTGGACTCGGTCCATTTTGGCATGAACGAGTGAGCTTGGCTGAGGGCACTCATCCCCGCGGCAGGGGGCGGGGGGGTGGCGGGCTGTCGTTCTAGCATCTGGAGCTCGTGGGCGCGCTGTCGCTCTCGATCTTCCCATTCTCGTTCCTCCCTTTTCTCTTGGGCGATTCTGTCCCTCTCCTCTCGTTGTTCTTGGGCAATTCTGTCCCTCTCCTCTCGTTGTTCTTGGGCAATTCGTTCCCTCTCTCTCTCTGCACGGTCTTTATCCTCCCGTTGTTCTTGGGCAATTCGTTCCCTCTCCTCTCGTTGTTCTTGGGCAATTCGTTCTCTCTCTCTCTCCTCACGTTCTCTTGCTCTCTCAGCCTTGGCATCGTCCACTCGCTCTTGAACCCATGCTCTCAGATCTTGCCCCGATAGTCCCATGTCCTTCCCAGCGGACATGTAGAATTTGAAATCCTCGTTTTGTTGGGCTCTGGTATTAGCCATCTTGAAATAATGGGTATATGATATGTCTGAGAAGACTCAGGTTGTCTGAAAAGACTCAATTGCAGGAATCTGAAACACTCAATTGTTCAGACTGCAGGAGAATGGATCTGTCTGAATAAGACAGTTGATTAGTAAGTCTGGGGAGACTTTTTGTTAAAATTGGATGTGTCTTGGAGAGACGTGGTTGTTCTTGGCGAACGAATTCTAATATGCGTCTCGGAAGACGTAGTTGGATTTTGTCACGCTCGGACTTGGCCGGCTGTAGCGTGAAGTTAAGGAGTTGTTCTAACGAACTAGAATGATCAGTCCCGTAAGGGCTTAGATGTGTGTGAACTACACTATATAATGTCTCAAAAGGACTTAATTTTGGGTTCCCGCAGGAATGAGAAATTCTCGCCACGTGCGACGTAGAATTTTTGTATGAGTCTCTGAGGACTGGAATTTGGAGAAATTCTCGCCACGTGCGACGTAGAATTTTTAGGAGTCTCTGAGGACTGGAATTTGGAGAAATTCTCGCCACGTGCGACGTAGAATTTTAGGAGTCTCTGAGGACTGGAATTTGGAGGAATTCTCGCCACGTACGACGTAGAATTTTAGGAGTCTCTGAGGACTGGAATTTGGAGGAATTCTCGCCACGTACGACGTAGAATTTTAGGAGTCTCTGAGGACTGGAATTTGTTAGGAGTCACTTAGGACTTGGAAATACGATTCGTCCCTTAGGACTTAGAAATTACTAACGGGAAACCCAAAGAAAAATGTATGCTGGGAAATGAATGGGGAAAAAAAAAAAATGCTACACACGCGGGCATGGGCGGGGGTTGGGGTTGCAGGTTGTTTGGCCAACACCGGAGGTATTTTTAGATTCTGTGTGAATGAACCCATATATTTATATACCGTCTGGGATTCCGGGGAATTTCCCAGTCGTCTGAGAGGATAACAGTACAACGGCCTAGTAATTTTCCCTATAAGCGGAGTTTAAATTTCGCTTGCCTAACGCCTAACTCGAATTCTAACTACACTGAGAGAATTTCAGCAATGCAAGCTGACTTCGTCGTGTCCCACGTGGGAATTTTATTCGCGCCTAAATAACAGTTCGCTAATTCGAAATGCGAAGTAAAATTTATCACAGAGGAATTTCTTTCGCACTATTCCTCGAAGCAAGAATATGGCAAGGATTTTAACACAGAGGAATTTCGCACTATTCCTCGAAGCAAAGGATGGTTAGCACTCGTTATTTCCTAACTACCTATCCTGAAAGGCATGCATTAACGAATCTAATACGGTGGTTCTTTTCTCTCAGTGAATACATGCGTCCCTATTTCTAATTCCTAGGAACAGTCACGATTGTAAAAAGGTTTTGCTAAGATAAACACATTACTTACGTGGAATTTTCTGGATCTGTGTGCTGGTTTTACACATAAGGTTCGTAATTGTCTCGTACCCAACTTAGCTTTGCTAATAGCTGATCTAGCAAGTTGCAAATGCAATAAAGCAACGCTAGGGAACTGCAACTGCAAAACGAGATCTATGGCCAGGTCGCCATTTTTACGTTTTTCCGTGGTTTTAGTTTAAAATATGCTCTGTGAGACAGGTAGCAACAATTTAAGGTAATTTAGCCTTGTGATTCTGACTTCGTGGGTCCAGGAAAACGTAAAAAAAAGAGAAAACAAAGGAGAATTTCATATGAGCATAGGGCTCTTGTTACTGAGGGAAATATTACGTAAAACACGTGGGCAAATTTAAAGGAGTGTATTTACATAAATGATATCAGTACGGGAAAGAGGAACTCAAGTAGATTACTATCCTGAAGGAGATTCCTACGGGATTGAATGAAACTGGGGGATTCCAGACACAGTCCGAGAAGCTTCCACGAAATAGGATCCTCTGAAATGAGAGATATGCACATTATACGCCAGTAATGAAAATAGACAAAAGAATAATGAATTCGAAGCTGCACTGAGGGTGCCAAAGGAGTAATAAAGAATTAATACTGCCGATGCAAGAGGCGCACGGACATTAGACAAGGGAGATTTCTGGCATTCTCTTTAAGAAAATATTACGAGACAAAAGCGTGACTGAAATGGGGCTCTTCCAGGGCACTTTACCTTAGCAGATTTTCCGAGGCGCGTAGAAGGCAGTCCGTGGATGACTTGCGATTTCCGAGGGCGGGTTTCTTCCACGTGGTGAGATGCAAGGTCTTCCGTGAAGGGGCAAGGCGATGGGGACTCCTCGAAACTCCAAGCAATGGCGTGTGGGCTCGAGGAATACGGTCGAAGGGCACGAGGAGAAGTATACTTTGGAAAGGGCCACGTGGTTAGGATGCAAGGGCATCGATGGGGCCAGGTGTTGGAGACGTCTTCACAAGTTCACTCCATATCTTCCAGCCCGCGTGTGTGTGTCGACCTCGTGGGTTTCTGCTTTTTATCCCCTCCTATGGGGCAGGGGGTGCGTCCAACACAGATGTTTGGACTCATTGCACCTGCTGCCCGCAGGGGAGGTTTTGGCCTGTAGGAGAAACACCCAAGCCAGATTACTTTTGCCTCGAAGGAAAGATCTTTATCAAAAATGGGAGCGCCTTTAATCTTTTAAACCCTTGTTTTTAAGTCGATAGACAGATGGTCTATCGATCGGCCGGCTGGCAGTAAATGAAACAACAGAACAACCAACAAACACAAAGGAGGGGGGGGGGCAGTTTGCTAGCGAATTCTTGCTAATCATAATAATATTATATATATATATATATATATATATATATATATATATATATATATATTGTGAGGCTTAGTGCCTGTTTTGTCTGTGGAACGATTGTTCCCTTGTTGAGAGTGCACTCCTTTTCCCGGTGGTGCTTATTTTTTTGGTGTACAGAGTTTACGTCTGTTGTCTTCGCTTTGGTAGCGACAGTCAAGTCTGGGTAATCATCAAGTCAGGGTCCAGACAGTATAGCAGCATGGACAGGTAGTTGTTACCTGTTGGCCCCTACAGTTTCGAGGATGTGGAGTTCGACTTCGAGTTCGAGGATGAGTTGATGGCTAACCCTAGTCATCAGTGGAGAGGAGGCATTCCTCTGGGACAGCAATTTGGCTGTCTCATCGACTCTGCCGTGAACATCTGTGTTTCATGGAGATGTTCCTGTTTGCCGTCATGGGGCGGTTTTGACGACTTCACGGCAGTTGTTTGGTGGTCATCCTCGACGACCTTTGATGGTCATCCTCTGTGACCCTTGTTTAGTGGTCTTGACATCTCTGGGTAGATGTTTATGTATTATCTGTAGGGGGCTTGTTAATTATCATTACAGATGTTAATGTATTATCAGTGTAATTGGTACTTATGATAATTTTGTTTATTTGTGCTGCTTTAATGATTTTTCAGTTATTTGGATTTTTGGTTATACCATTATTTATGTTAACTGGTGCTAATTGTAATCATTATGCTGTCTGGAATTTTGGGTTTTCTTGATGTAGCGTGAGTGTTTACCTTGATTTGGTGTTTTGATGGTAATGTTTTATTTTTAACTAATTTTGCTACATCTTTGTTATTTGACTGACTCTTTGGTTGTTTGATGTTTATTTTTTTATTGATTTATGCCAGACTTGTCTCACTTGTAAATATGTATATTATGTAATGTTAATAAATTAGTATTAAGGTTATTTTGCTGGTTTTGTTGTTCCCCTTTTCCCGTGGTTGTCTCTGCTTCTGCCAGTCTTTCCAGTCCATTACTCTCTAATTGATGATAGAACCTGATGAACCGAGATGCGGTTCATAACAATATATAACAATATATATATATATATATATATATATATATATATATATATATATATATATATATATATATATATATATATATATGTGTGTGTATATACATACACACACACACAAGGAGCATGTATGCCCGGAGACACACATTAGACAGGAAGGCAGACAGGAATACTCTTGAATGGTTTTCGATTACATATTTTTTCCTTACGTTTCGTAATCCATGATTACATCAGCAAGGGTTCTAGAATTGATAAAACTAAAGAATCTTGACATAAAGCTTCACAGAAAAAATACAAGGCAAAGTCAGATTATTAAAAAGTGAAAATCAACTAAAAGGGAAATACTGCACAATGGACACAGAGGAACAGGCAAACCCTGAGATACACAAAAACACAAAAAATTCTAGACACTTGAAGGTTTGAGTCAATAAAATAATATTTAAGGGTATGGAACGAACCTGCCAGTGTGACAAAAATGGAGACATGAGGAATGCAAATAAAAACAAATCGACAAAAACATTATGATGAAAGGTTCAAAGGAACAGCCGAAGTCTGAGGCTTCCGTGTCGGAGCAAGTTGTTGTATCATTAAAGACTCAGTATTGGTATTTCGAGTTGGCTCGAAGTTCGCCCGATTATACAAAAATTGTTGTTTCTATGGAAGTTTTGCAAACTCTCGTATGATTTGTAACACTAGAATGTTCGGGGTTAGGGATTTTCCCCCCACTTCGAAAACTTACCCACCTGTGAGAATCTATTCGTACCCTCAGAAGTCTCCGAGTGGATCTAACATAAATCCCCAAGCTATACTTGGGGCACGAATACTTGTAAGCCAGTCCAGAGGACATCGTATCACAGAGTCGATCTTTAAATTTAAGGATAGAGCCCATCATCAGGGAGTTAACAGCGACAAGTTTAGTGTGCAAAACACCAAAATGTTTTTGAATGATGTTAGTAGATTTTGTTCTGAAACGGATGTCGTGACAGTATGGAAAATGGACATAAAGGTATAGTTTGGGTACCTTGAGAGAATTGCATTCTGTGAAAAGCCCTTTGTTTTAGTATATGAAAAGCTTTCCAACAAGAGGTTAGGTAAAGGGCCCTGTGAAAAAGAGTAGCAACAGAATTAATCTTAAATTTATAAAAAGCAATAACTGTAAAAATTGTCACCTAATCCTGTAATTTTTTTTCTTTTCTAAAAATCGTGGTAGTAAAATTGCTGTTATGTCTGGAGACCAGAAAGTCAAGAAACGGCAATCGAATATTCTTTTTCAAGTGTAAAGCTGAGGCTGGGGTGACTGGGGTTAGCAAATTCCAAAAAGGAATCGGAATCAAACTCTCTTCTAAAGATGGCAAAGGTGTCATCCACTTACTTACCGGACACAAAATAAAAAAATGTACTAAAAAGTAAAAAATAATTTTTTGAGACTCACCAGGATTTTCTTACAATTAATCATGTCTACAAAAATAAAAGCGTGGGCTCCAAACATGGAAGGAAATACTACAAGAAATAGAAAAAATATATATTTCTTTTTTTGTAGCATTTCCTTCCATTCTTGGGGCACACGCTTTTATTTTTGTAGACGTGATTAATTGTAAGAAAATCCTGGTGTGCCTCAATAATCATTTTTTACTTTTTAGTGCATTTTAATAAAAACATGTTTAAAAAAAATTCTATTTTTTCATTTTATACTTCTTAGTTTTTACAGAAATTGTAATTGATTTATGATTGTCAATAACGAAATTGATATCCGTTTACGGGGAAGGGCGAGGAAAGGGGATGGGGAGTAGGAAGGTGAAGGGGAAGGGGAGAGGGACGAGGAGGGAAGAGGAGGAAGGGGAACGGGAGGTGGAGGAAGGGGATGGGAGGAAAATGGGAAGGGGAGGGAAGGACGCCGCTAATTAATGTTTGATCGTGTGCTCCGGAAGGGGAAGGAGGTGGGAAGGAGAGGGGAAGGGGGAGGGAAGTTGGAAGTGGAGGGGGATGGAAGAGGGAAGGGGAGGGAAGGACGCAGCTTAATTAACACTTGATCGTGTGCTTACGGAAGGGAAAGGGGAAGGAAGTTGGAAGGGGAGGGGGATGGAAGAGGGAAAGGGGAAGGGCTGGAAGACGGAAGGGGAGGCGGAGGACACAGCTAAATTACCATTTGATCGCGTCTTCGGAGAGAGAATGGGAGGGGAGGGGGAGGGAGGGAGATGGAAGAGGGCGGGGAGGAGGAGGAAACGGCTAAATTAAGACTTGATCATGTGCTCTGGGAGGGAAGAGGAGGGGAGAGGATGCAGCTAAATTAACACTTTATCATGTGCTTCGGAAGGGAGAGGGGAGGGGATGGAAGAGGGAAGGGGAGGAGGACACAGCTAAATTAGCATTTGATCGCATGCTCTGGAAGGGTGAGAGGGAGGGAAGGGCAGTGGAAGTGGGAGGGAAGGGGATGGGGAGGGAAGGGAGGAGGAGGACACAGCTAAATTAACACTTAATCGTATGCTCTGGAAAGGGGGGGGGATGGAACGGGAGGGGAGGACACAGCTAAATTAACACTTGATCGTGTGCTTTGGAAGGGGAGGAGGAGGGGGGGGATGGGTGGAGGAAGGGGATGGAAGGGGGAGGTAAGAGGGAAGGGAGGGAGGACACAGCTAAATTAACACTTGATCGTGTCCTGGGGAGAGGGAAGGAGAGAGAATAGAAGAGGAAGGGGAAGAGGTTATATAGAAGATAGATTCTACCGAATCAAAGAAGTTGTGAAAAATCCGAAACGTTTCTTACAAATCCTGAGATAATGGGCGAGGTCACTTAGGGTTACTAGAGGTCACTGCTGAGCTATTGATCATGTAAGGTTGTATTGTCACCGGGCTTGAGTAACCATGCAAAATTTCAGGTCCATCGGACGAAGGGAACAGGTCGACAATTGAGTTACAAGATTTGACCCAAACAGATGGACAGACGCAGAAGTCAAGTTAAATAAATGCATGTAATAATAAATAGAGAATGGTAACTGAGAGGGCATTCTTCAAGCATGAGCTCTTGGGAGCGCATATAGAGATGTTGTAGAACGTAGGTCCGAGAGGCGATCCCATATGTAATAAAATATAGCCTAATATGTATGTGAAAGGTATAATAGTCTACTCATAACCATAATGACAACTGTAATGGTCATTTGTTACTGTTTAAATTATTTCTGTATTAAGTAGACATAGTTAGAGAAAGAGGGGAGGGTACTGGAGCTAGTGTTTAAGAAAAAGTTGCTTACATTTTCGAACGTCAACAGGACGTTTGCATCTGAAGGTGGCGTGATCAAGGAGATTGTCGGTTTGGCGTTTTTGATGATATGTTTATGCAGAAATAATTAAATTGTTTTGCATTTTGCTCTGTTATCCTGTTAAAGGGTTATTTGTTTGTAAAAATGTATATCCTGTGTGTTACGTGGTTTTGCCTCATGTTCAAGGTTGGAGATGTGGGCGTGTGTGCGTGTGTGTTTTCTACCGATACGGGTGTTGTTGATTTTTATTACATACTGATCACTTAGCATCTGAGCCTGATAAGAGACACAAGTCTTTGTAGATCTGAACCAAATACAGTTTTACCGGAAGACGCCTTTCAATGGACATATTGCCCCTTACACATGGCCATTCCAATCAACCTGCTCGTATGACTTATTACTAAAAATAAAAGTCGCGTCCATCACAACTAGTTCCAACACGGTTTTAAGATCCGAGCAAAGTTATTCATAACAGAGTCAGGTTGAGTAAAAACTTATTTAAAATCATTTCCATCGCCTTACCCACTGGGACATTTGTGAAAAGTGACTCGATATCCGTACTGGTCATATAGAGATCAGAATCCTGAGCCAAAGTCATATCTTTAAACTGATAAGAATTGTTAATAGTATAATTATTCTTGGTTAATGATTCAATGAGGGGAATAAGATATTAAGTATGCCTGATGCATAAAGCAACGTTGGGTTTATATATCTTAGGCGATCCACGTGAAACACCATAAGAAGACCTGGTGGAGAAAGGCTCCTGATACGTTTTGTCATTGATAATATTTTCATTTTTTAATGTATTCAGAAATTTATTGTTTCTATCCTCAAAATTAGGTACGTGAGACTAATCAGGAATACCGCTCTCAGTCAGTTTGGAAAGATCACTTAAAATAATTTTCATCGTTTTAACATACTTTTTTGCCGAGAATCACTGTACCCTTACCTTTGTCAAGCTTAAAAATAATGTCATCACGCTTCGACAGCTCTGTCAAAATGTCATAGTCAGTCTTCTTAAAAGAGGAGGGGGTAGTGGGTGCACGGTGTACGAAGCTTCCTGAAGGTGTTCAGGGATAGTTCAAATAGTTCTTTTTGGAGTTTGCTGACATTGGTCTCGCAAGGTGTGGCTTTAAATCTATGAAAGATATTCTTAAGGGACAAGAACAGCCTGCTATAACTGGGTGTGCAGTTGGGAAGGCAAAACTCCAAGCCCTAGGATGATAAAAATTCTTCCATTTTAGATACAACTTACTTTGAGAAATTGAACACGGTGGTACGTTCTTTGCAGAATTTGGAAACTGTGATGCCAAGACGTCTAAGATTTTGGTGGTCCTGAGTTGTATACTGTCGCGAATTTTTCCCCATGACTGGGAGGGTTCTAAGTCCCTGATGGTATGGGACTGGGATGGTCAGGCCTGAAGGGCACTACCAGCAAACATCGAAGCGAAGGTCCATCAAGATCAGGCAGGGTTTTACAATTTTATTTTAAAAAATAGACTACTTAAAATTTAACATACAAGAAACTTGACGCACACCATTGAGGACCATGCGGTCGGGTACTAGACACAATGCTGAAGGCTATACAAAAACCCTTAAAACTCAGAAAAATATGCTTCTAAAAGCTACAATTTTGCATAAATCTTATTTTCGAACAATCATGATACACTTTAACTAAATATTAACTGGATTAAACCAAGGATGTCGAAAATGTGAAAGGATCAAACTAGCATACCAAATCAACCGGCTCTTGTTACAAAATGGAAAACTTGGCTGGGGAAGTGATGACATGGAGAGTGCACAGCTTACCTCGATGCTACACCCTCGAGAAAGACGCATTTTGCCCGTCTGCACGTCTCGTCGTCACCTCGGTTCCCTCTCAAAATTTCTGCATAGGTTATCTTACTAAAGGAGATACTTGAATAATACAAAAAAAAGACCCTCCCTGACATTCCTGACACAGACATTACAGGCAATTTGCCGGACACAAATAATAATCAAACATATTTACAGGAAAAGTGAACCATGAACTCAGCCGCCTGCTTACCACTCCCCCTCGCTTATCCTGAACGTTGTGAAGGATTGTCGAGAAAAAACGGATCCAATTTTTTTTCATGACATACTCCACACCAGAATTCCTGGCCGAACGGGACAATAATTGGAAGTTTAGGCAGGTGAGGCTCGAAGGTTGGAGGTTTGTCGCGGCCTGCACTCAACTGCAGCGCTGCAATTGTAAGGCAGCTCGCGACAGACTTGCAATAATCAAAACAACAGTCAAAACACGAGAGTAACCACTCTCACAAAACACAATGGCACCTAATATTAATTCGTGTTGTACAAAGGGACTTACACATTTCATACAATTCAAACTCGCTTGTGTGCCACGTTTTGGCAGCACAAAGCAACAACACCGATAACACTCATTTCCTATCACTTCAAGTCCTCTCCAACCTCCCTACAACCTCCACAAGTCTTATCTTGGGTTTTACATTACACTATACATTGTCATTCCTAACCCATTCCTGCATTCTAAGTCTTTGGGCTATTGCTGCCCTTCTTTTTGGTCTCACTCACTCACTTGTACCAGTGTCTGCATGTTTGCTTAACTCTCTCTGTGCGAGTTCACTATTCTCACAAGAACCTACACTTTCTCCTTCATCAACTCCCACACTCGGTGCAGTGTCCTCTTCCTCATTCACTTCATCGATGTGTTCATTATCATCATATTCTTTACCCTCATTATCCTCGCACTCACTCATTTCAAGGGGAATGATGTGTTCAATTAGTCACAAAGTTTTTCCCCTTCATAGAGTACATTAACAGAACATACGACTCCATTGTCATGTGGATAGATGGCAACAATTCTACCCAATGGCCAGTACCTCCGTTTTCTATGGTCGAGTTTCACCAACACAATGTCTCCACTCTCCAACACTCAGTGAAGATTTAGGTCCCATACGAAAGTCATGCCTCTCCTGCAATGAACTCAAGTACTGTACTCCGTCTGCCACCGATGTCCAAACATTCGCAGGGTGTTGGTGAGATGAAAATACTGATGACGCATCTGCTTCGTCATCGATGTGCGATAAATATTCTCAGGTTGCACAACAGGTGGTGTCAGTTGGATCATGGATCCTTGAATCAGATGAGAGGGCGTAAGAACTTCGTTTTCCCGGCCATCGCCAGTATACATAAGAGGCCTGTTGTTTACCACTGCTTCTGCCTCCTTCACTAACGAACGGACCCACTCCTCGTTGAAGATTTTGCACCTGAAAGATACTTCGAGGGTGTGTTTCACAACCCTGATTAGGTGCTTGAAGAATCCTCCCTTCCATGGGAATCGAGGAGTCTGGAAAAGCCACTGTATCCTGCGCTCTTGCAGGAACTGTCAAGTTTCGCCTTCGTCGAAGATGTCCTGTAAGAATGTGCTGGCGGCACAGAAGGTCTGGTGATTGTCGTTGTAGATACTACAGGGTGTCCTGTGCATCGCAATGAGTCTCCTGAACATCAAGATGAAGGTGGCAGCGTCGAGGGTCGAACAGTAATCTAAGTAAACGGCTCGGCTGTTCATGCAAGTTACCAACAGGATGTAGCCTATCCCTCCTTCTACCTGGATAGGTTCAGTGTGGTCAAGACCAATACAAGCAAAAGGCTGTGACATCTGTGTTTGTGCAATGGGGAGCGGTGGGGGAGGTGGGTGGTGTAGAGGGGACTTGAAGGATTTAATACAAGCTACACATCCGCCTACTCCCTTTTTCACCAAACATCTCAATCCCGGACCCCAACATTCCTGGTGAAAAATAGCTATTAGCGAATTCACACCACCATGCATCTCCAGGTTATGCAAGTGTCTCAGGTATGATCGTACTAATTTGCCTTTTGCAGGTAACGAGATTAAATGATCTCTATTTCCTACAGCATTCTTTAATCTATTTCAAGACTATATTATACCCGCAACTGGTTAACAAAATTAATTATATCATTGGGTACTTTAGATCCCTTTTCCAAGTAACTATAAACTGAAGGCAAACAATGCCTTTGTTCCAAATAAACAAGCTTCAAAAATGGATTAGCATTACTTTTTAAAAATTTCAACACATTTTTCATAATACCCATCAAAATGCAAAATTCAACAAACTCTCCATTGTAGGCCAGACGTCTGCAGGTTGCACCATGGCTACTTCTTCCTGTAGTTCATGGAGGGTGGCAACAACTTGCTTGTTAGCCTGGCTTAGTGAGGCTTCATCTAATAGCTGTGGGGGATCGGCAAGACCCTCAACATGAAGAAACTGGGGTCCTCAGTGCCACAACTAGCTGTCTGTTAGCTCTCTCTCATACTGGTCCCTCGGGACAGATGATCTGCTGGATTACTTTTCGTTGGCACATGCTTCAGAATCATCCCACACTCCTGTAAAAGAGAGTTAGTCTCTCCTACCCTATTAACTATAAACACATTCCTATTGTCCTCTTTGCTATTTACCCAGGCTATAGCAACCTACTGTCGATCCAGATCACAACTGTTCTGACTTTTAACAAATTCTTCAAACTTCTACCTAACCTAATTCCTAATAACAAGGCTAATAACTCTACTTTAGGTATGGTCAACCATTGTTGTTTCCTAGGGGTTACTCTCATTTTGCTAGTCCCTTACTTCCCCTGTGAGGGCATAAAATTGCCTCTCCATTCTTGTGTTTCGCTCTTCATACATACATTAATCATGTCATATATGTTACTTGTTATTGTTTCAGATTCTTTATGTATCTCATTGTATGCATCATTGTACAGCCTGTCCGCCAATATATATATCTGCCTTTTGCATGTTCTGTAATGCATTATATATGTCTTTTTATGCCTGTTAACAAACACAACCTCTGTATGGACACAGCGGGGGGCCTCAGGTCGCCCGTTACTTTTCCGTCCGCTTTCTTCATTATAAACACCTGTCAAGAATAATAAAGAATAAGTCTTTCACCTCTGACATTTCTTGAACCTCACACTGGTGACCCCGGAAAGGGACAGGTAGTGCGGTTTTGGCCTAGCCATTAACGGACTAAACATCGCCACAGCCTACCATCAGAGAGCCTTTAGCGGACTAACTACAGCATTAAAGTTTAGGCCTCTGATAGCTCCCTCCCTAGTGGAAACTGTGCCATTAACAATCAGCACCATTAACAGACTCAATATGGCGCATTTTCCTGCGTTTTGGTGCATGAGTAGTAAAGATGTCGGAAGTTGAACCTCAATGCAAACCCACAAGCATCATCTGTACGCCTCTCTCGCCAACAAAACCAGATGCAGTAAGACTTCCCCTGATCTTGTGGCAAAACGCGGCATCATGGTTCCTGCACGCAGACACGCACTTTCGCATGGTGCGCATCTCAAACAATGCTATCAAATTCGACATCACCATGACAGTGCTCCCAGAAGAGGTGTTCAACAGAATCTCCCCTGCCTCGACGCCAAGCGCAACCAGACAAGGTCACATATGTGGCCTGGAAAGATAAACTGATGCAAACTTACTCCATGCCTGTGACCGAGAGAGCGCACCGTGCACTAGACCTGTTATCCCAGCCCCTAGGAGAAACATCACCCAGGGAAGCCTGGGATGAACTATGGGGTTGGTGACACTGCCAGGCAGCGACGAGAACAGGAGGAGAAGGAAAGTAGATCTAACAAGAGCAGTCTTCCTTCAGCGCCTCTCGCAGGAAGTCAGGCACCAGATTAAGGATGCAGACACCCTCGACATGGACGCCTTAGCCGACATCACCCAGAAACCACACAAGGCCACCAAGGCCTCGAAACACGCCGCCGCCCTCACAGCCGCCGCCTGGAAGCCTGCAGCCTGACAGAGGAGAACGACAACGACGATGGAGACATCATTCAGGGAACACAGGACATGGTCAAACCCGGCGTGGTGCTTCTTCCACAGAAAATTCAGAACCAACGCCAGAAACTGCAGGCCTCCATGTTACTTTACAAAAAACGACAAAAGCGGCCACAAGTAACAGCTGTGGCCGTGAGATCCAGCTCCCCCCGACCAGCAGGTTTCTTCATTAGAGACGAAATTTCGGAACGGCGACTGCTGGTAGACACGGGGGTAATGCAGTCCGTCTCCCCGCCATCCAAGGAAGATTTAAAAAAGATACCCAACTGAACACCCGCCCTCATAGCAGCAAACAGAACTCCTGTCCGCACGTATGGCACAACGGCCCAGACTATCTCAATTCTGGGGTGCAGATACAACTGGCCCTTTGTCATCACAGAAGTAAAGTTCCCCCTGCTGGGTGCAGATTTCCTAGGGCACCACGGATTTCTGGTCGATGTCACAAGGCAATGCCTCCTCGACACAGGAACCTGCCACTCTCGTCAGCTCTCCATCGGACCTGGAATGCCCGCCATCTGCTCCACAGCCCCCAATGGCTACACGTCCCTCCTACAGGAGTTCCCTGACATATTCAAACCAGAGCTACGCCAGTCACCTGGGGCTTCAGCAAAGCACAGCATCTTCCATCATATCACCACGACGGGCCCACTGACCCATGCCAAGTTCCGACATCTGTTCCCCAGAAGTTACAAGACACCAAAAGGACCTTCGCAGAGATGGAACGGATGGGCGTCTGTAAAAAAAGCATCAAGCCCATGGGGTTCTCCGTTCCACATGGTAAAGAAATCCGATGGTTCATGGAATCCCTGCAGGGACTATCGCCGTTTGAATTTACTAACGACACCAGACCACTACCCCCTCCTTAACATGCAAGACCTGATGGGCACCCTCCACGGAGCAAAGATTTTCTCAAGATGGACGTGCTGAAGTCATACTTCCAAGTCCCTGTACATCCCAACAACATCCCAAAGACCACCATCATCGCGCCCTTCGGAAGTTACACATTTTCCTATTCCTCCTTCAGTCTCAGGAACACAGGTGCCACATTCCAGCGCCTGATGGACACCATCTTGGGGGATCTGCCTTTCTGCATCTGCTATGTCGACGACATCCTCATCTTCTCCAGGTCCCCAGAGGAACACCTTCGTCACGTCCGCGCCGTCCTGAAACATCTGCAGGACAGCGGACTAGTCGTCAGGTTCGACAAGTGCACTTTCGGGAAAGAAAAAGTAGACTTCCTTGGCCACGAGATTTCCCCAGCAGGAGTACGTCCCACGGCCTCTAAAGTAAAAGCTGTAGAGAATTTCCCGAAACCACAAACCATCAAGGCCATTCAGGAGTTTCTTGGGATGATAAACTACTACCAACGTTTCATCCCAGACGTCGCCCGCACTATGTACCGGTGAGAGGGTGCAAAAGAAAGAGCAGGAAGACAAGTACTGCTAGTTTATTGAGGAAGTGACCCATGGACATCGGCATATACGCGGACACCAGTACAAAAATTTACAAGTGACCTGAGGTCAAAACTATTTCTCTACATGAAACAGGACAGGTACATATAGATAACAGGATGATTAACAACAGTTGATTAGACAAAAAATACTCTGACACATATACTATGTATAAGGGCAAATGAACAGGTAATAAATGTACAAATTACAATAATGATAATAAGGCTGAGTACTGCGACCTCGGGTCAGCTATGAAGGCACCATAGAAAACGGGAGGTTCATCATAGAGAACCCATTGAGCGGGGACTTTACATACCCCCTGACATCAATCCCGAAGGGCAAGCCAAAAAACACTAACCTGGGAGGCTCCGCGGCAGCAGGCATTCACTGATGCAAAGAGAGCCCTCTCCAGTACCACTACCTTGACTCACCACAACCCCGCAGTTGCCCTCAGACTGACAACGGACGCCAGCAACATTGCCTGCGGTGCAGTACTCGAGCAGCTAGTGAACAACACCCCCCAACCCTTGGGCTTCTTCAGCTACAAGTTTTCGCCAGCAGAGACCCACTACAGTGCCTTCGACAGAGAGCTGTTGGCTATCTACCAGGCTGTGAGACACTTCAAATACCTGCTGGAGGGGACCAAATTCACAATCCTAACAAATCACAAACCCTTGATGCATGCATTTGCAAAGCAGGGAGATGCGTGGTCTGCAAGGCAACAGTGACACCTGACCGCCATCTCTGAATTCGGCTGCACCATCAACTACGTTCATGGCAGGAAGAACCTGTGGCGGAATTCAAAACCACAAAAAACAGTACACAACACTCACCCTGATCCTCGGTTGCTGGAAGATGGAGTAAGGCGTCCACGGTCGCCAACACAGCACACAAAACCACACAAACAAAATAAGGAAACATAAAAAAAAGAAGATAGAACTATATACACAACAAGAACAGCACACTAACAAGAAAAACCAACAACTCTCAAAAAGCACACAAAAAACTGTCCAAGACCAAACGACTGACCGGCACTAGCTCTGACTCAAGACTCACTCAAAAACCGAAAAATCCTTCACATATTCCACAGACAGACAGCGCTGTAAACAAACTAACGACCTCATCCCTCTTCCAACAACCGAAGCACTCACTAACGACAATTACACTCGCTCTCTCTCTCTCTCTCTCTCTCTCTCTCTCTCTCACTCTCTCTCTCTCTCTCTCTCTCTCTCTCTCACACACACACACAGAACGTTGGGAAATGCTAATTAAAAAACTCACTCATCCCTCTATAATTCTCCCCCCTTTTAGCATTTCCCAACCAACACTTTTCACACTGCATTTAAATTGCCTTATGCAACACCCACGGATGCTCACTAGCAGGTCCTCTAGAACGCGTTCGCGGGCACGCAATCATTCTCTCAGACTCGCTCTCTCTTCCAGCAACATTCAGATTTACATTTTCTCCTCCATTCTCTCTCAGATTCAAGCTATCTTCTTCACTATTACCACTCTCAATTTCATCCACAATCTCATCTATACCCTCTAACTCGTTCCCAAATACCTCCCCCAATTCTTCAACTAACCCATCCCATTCGCTCATTGACCTTTCCAATTCTTGCAACGATTCATTCATGCTTTCAATCACTCGTATATTACTGCTACGCTCTCTTACTCTTACACTTTCGCTCATCTCCAACTGTTCACTCACCCCTACACGTTCAGTCAACTCAGTTATATCAAACCCGCATATGCTATACGTTCTATTCATACCATCCCATTCATCCGTATTACACGCTTTATCACTCATTTCCACTTTGGCACTCACACCCTATCACACAACTTACGACCATTCCGTTCACTTAACGTTCTTCCCTTTCTTACGTTTCCTACCATACTCTATCAAAACAAATTGCTGATCCTCCATACACAAGCTCTCATGCATACTTGGTTCACCCACATTCGATTTCAACCATTTATACACCCCATTCTCTCTCACATATTCCGGTACATCCTTCCATCTACGCAATTGCTTATGATGCGCTCATATTTCTCTCACGCTGCCATCTACACATACTTCCCCTACAACATAACTAAGCCCACTGGGACCAACTTCCAACACTTCATACGGACCCTCAAATTTTTCACGCACTTTATTTACATTCAACCGCCCTTTCTCGATTACTTCTTTCAACACTTTCGCCCACCTTGTAACTTTCAAACCTCTCATGTGCCTTCTTCCATACCTCCCTATCATTCTCAGATATACCCAATCTCGGTCTCACTATCTTTCAAAATTTAATACATATTTACACGGAGACATACCAATACCCTTATGCACGGTGGCGTTGTATACCCTGGCGCTCGCCCAACATTTACATCCCAATCATTATCACATTCACTCATCATACGTAATATCTCCGTCAACGTTCTCACCGTTCGTTCCGCCAATCCATTCGCACTGGGCATATACGGCGTAGAGTACACATGCTCTATGCCCCAATCACGCAACATTTGCTCAAACTCCCATCCAACAAATTCAGGCCCATTGTCACTCAACATTCGCGTCGGCTTGCACACACACATTGGCAATATCACTTGACCCACCATTCTCGCTACAGTCTCACTCTTTTGTTCCGAATCGCTACTGCATATGCAAACTTACTCAAATGATCTACCATTACAACCATTCCCACATGTCCTCTAGCAGTCACAGGCAACGACACACAATCAATCACAACCATTTCAAACAACTCTTTCATCTGCAGTCGCAACACAGGTGGATTCGCATGCACACTTTGATACTTACCCTTCTGACAGTCCGCACACGTAATCGCTACATCCGCACAAATTTTATTCAATCCAGGCACATACAATCTCTCTCTCATACATTCCCATAATTTATTTTTCCCCAGATGCCCAAACCTATCATGCACTTATAAACACATACCCACGGCTGCATCTTCCGAAAACACTGGCACATACACTTCCCCATCCCACATTCCTTCCTGATGCAAAAAATAAACTATACCTTTACATACAACAAATCTCTTAGCACTTCGCTTATACACTTCTAACTCAGACGGCCAACTCCCTACTCTTACACCCTCTAACACACTCTCTCTTAACATACTTATTCTCATGCACTGATTTTGCATCTGCTTAATTTCGTCTTCACTCAACAAATCATTTTCACTCTTTGCAATATCTACCATACCTACAAAACTAGTTTTAGACACATCCCCTCCTTTAACCTTCGTTATTTCCCTGCCGCCCTTTCCTAAAATTCCCCTCCTGACATCCACACTTATATCATGTTTTTTCAAAAACTTACATCCCAACAAAATATCATATTTATCATTCGTACTCTCAATCACACAAAAAAATCACTTTCATCCATCATTACACCCCAATTTCTAACCGTTCACACACTCTTCCAATCACTGCTACCCTAAATTTCCAATCCCTCTTACTTCCCCTGACAATTCCTAATTTCACATGTATTCCTCAATTTCTCACATCCATTCTTAAATATGACATTCATACTACACCTGGTATCTACTAACGCAATCAATCTTACTCCCTTACAACACACTTGCACACTTATGCACTCGTCAGTCTTTCCAGCAAAGCCTCCCTCATGCAACAACCCCTCACGTACATGCATCACAGGCACCGCTTGCATCTTGGAGGATCCACCCATTTGAACCCCCTTCACACTCAGTTTCCTGAATTCGCTGTCACAGTCACCCTCTTTCGTCTACATACACTTGATACATGCCCTTCCATTCCACATTCAACACACTTCGCTCTCGATTCTGAACACATTCTCGCATAATGCCCATTCTTACCACAGTTGCCACATATTACATTCACTCGGGTACCCCTACAACCATTAGCAATATGACCCACCTGTCCGCACCTGTAGCATTTAACCCCCCTATCTTTCGTACACTCACTTACCAAATGTCCCGATTGCCCACACCCGAAACATGCTCCTAAATCCCACCTGCACTCATTCTTTTTATGTCCTTCCTTTCCACATCTAAAACACTTCGCTCGACTTCCACTCACCGACCTTCCCATTTGTACACTACTATCCCTAACCCGTCCAACCCGTTGTTCCCTTACAAACCCACCATTCATCCTCACTGGCACCTCCACATTACTTGCTCTTACACTCCTATCTATTACACTATCGGCCATTCTCATTGTGCCCCTCAACACTGCATCCCTAAAGCTTCCAAACTCTGGCACTCTCTCATCTACCCCAGCCCTTACACTCACACTTCTGCTCTCTTTTATAACCCTGTCAAGCTCATAATCTTCTACAATTTCCAAAATTTCTCCCCAAGTCAACCTTTCACTCGTCCATCTTTTCTTCTCCTTCCGCTTCAAGTTCACAAATTCTCTAACTCCATCTGGCACTGTCCCTAACAACTTCCGTACTAACTCCTTACATTCATCTATCCTATCATCCCCAAACTTCTTCCTTGCCAACGTCTCCAGCCTACAAGCATACAGTGACAAGGTTTCCCCAGCTTTCATTCTTGCCTCATCAAATTCATTCTTCCTCTTATACTTAACACTCGCTTTCATACGCCTCGCTTGCTCAACTAGTCTAGCTTTCACCTTGTCATACTCAACATCTCCCACACTCATAATAACCCTATACATATCAAGCAAAACCCAGTCAAATATTCTCCTAATTCTCATGCCCACACTCTCTTACTCTCCCCATACTTATCCTGACAAAACTTTTCATACTCCCTAAAGAAATCATGCACATCCCTACTTCCATACTCATTATACCTTTCACACCAGGTACCTCCCTCACATACATAGCCTTTCTCACTTCTTTCTCACTTTCACTCTCACTTTCGCTACTTTCACTCTGTCCTTTCATACCCTCTTCTGAATACAAAGAGTCCACTTCCGCACTTACATTCATCTTACTCATTACACTCTTCTTCCCCTTCTTTTATCCACTTTTATCCATTCACCTCCATCCACCTCACTATCACTACTATCCTTACCCTCTCCCTTCTTTCCTACCTTTCCCACTTCCTTACCCTTCTTACCAGTTTCCTTTCCTTTTCCCTTCTTCCTTTTTCTTCCCCTGACTTATCCTTACTTTCCTCTGTTCCTTCCCTTGCTTTTCATTCCCCTTTTCCTTACCCTGCCTTTCATTCTCTCGTTTCTTACTTCCTATTCCCACATCACTTTCATCACTCACACTTCCATTCACTTCTTCCTCCTTTTCTTTCTCTCTTGCCCCTTCACACGTTCCAGAGAACCTACCTCCAACAGCCCCTTCTCCAAAAACACCCTTGAACATACCTTTCACCATTTCTTCCACACCTTTCATTATTCCCTCCAACTTTTTATCCATCCTCTCTTCTGACTCTTTCATCTCCCCTTTCATTTCCTCTTTCGCTCCTTTTACCAACGATCCCATCTCTTCCGACTGAAGCCTCAATCTCTCATTCTCACTCTTTAACCATGCATTCTCCTCTCTCAACCTCAACAGTTCCTCTTCCATCCTTTCCTCCAGTCACACTACCCGCCACCAATCCTAATTGCAACTGCAACACCAGTTGCCCCACATTCAGGCGCCAAATATAATGTGGCGAATTCAAAACCACAAAAACAGTACACAACACTCACCCTGATCCTCGGTTGCTGGAAGATGGAGTAAGGCGTCCACGGTCACCAACACAGCACACAAAACCACACAAACAAAACAAGGAAACATAAAAAGAAGACAGAACTATATACACAACAAGAACAGCACACTAACAAGAAAAACCAACAACTCTCAAAAGCACACAAAAACTGTCCAAGACCAAACGACTGACCGGCACTAGCTCTGACTCAAGACTCACTCAAAAACCGAAAAATCCTTCACATATTCCACAGACAGACAGCGCTGTAAACAAACTAACGACCTCATCCCTCTTCCAACAACTGAAGCACTCACTAACAACAATTACACTCTCTCTCTCTCTCTCTCTCTCTCTCTCTCTCTCTCTCTCACACACACACACAGAACGTTGGGAAATGCTAATTAAAAAACTCACTCATCCCTCTATAGAACCCAGTAGCCGACACGCCCTGTCAAGGGTAGAGATCAATTCCCTTCACCTCGGCATTGACTACGAAGACCTGGCAAGGGAACAAGAAGCAGACCCAGAGACGGCAGACTACAGGACGGCAGTGACGGCTCTTAAGTGGGAAGATGTGCCCTTAGCAAACTCAAACACAACTCTCCGCTGCGACACCAGCACAGGCCGCCCCCGCCTCCTAGTGCCCACTTCAAGGAGGAAGCTGGTGTTCGACGTAGTCCACAGCCTCTCCCATCCATCAGGGCGCACAGTGGTGCACTTCATGACTGACAAGTTCGTCTGGTATGGCATCAACAAGGACGTCCGACAGTGGGCAAGGAGCTGCATCCCATGCCAGGCAAGCAAAACATCCCGGCACACAGAGTCCAGGGTCGGTGACTTCCCCCAGCCTCATCAGTGTTTTGGCCACATCCACATCGATGTCGTCAGGCCTCTTCCACAGTCGGGGGAGCCAGGTACCTCCTGATGATCATAGACTGCTCCACCTGCTGGCCCGGAGGCAACTCCCATGGAGAAGGCATCAACAGCGTCATGCTCAGAGGCCTTTCTCTCCAGTTGGATCAGCCGTTTTGGAGTGCCAGACAGCATCACCACAGACAGGGGTCCAGCCTTCCTGTCAGAGGTCTGGGTCTCCTTGGCATGCCTGATGGGTACAGCTCTACACAGCACAACGACCTACAACCCTGCAGCGAATGGCATGGTCGAGAGGGCACACCACTCTCTCAAGGCAGGTCTCATAGCACGTACCAACGAGAGATGGAAAGAACAGCTACCCTGGGTCCTGCTGGGTCTCCGCACCACACCAAAGGCAAGCGGCGATGCCTCCCCTGCTGAGAAAGTCTACAGGGAGACACTGGCCGTTCCTCGAGAATTCTTCCTGCCATCAGCCAATGGCGCAGACACCCCCCTCCCTCGGTTGAGGAAACTCGCACAGATTTTCACGTCATGCCATAAGACCTTCACCAACAGAACCACCACCTACAGCCCACCTGCCTTAGACTCCTGCGCCTACGTCTTCGTCAGGGTGGACACCCGTCGGGTGCCCTTAACCTGGCCCTACAGGGGAGCCCACTGAGTCATCAGGCGGACCACCAAGGCATACCTCCTTGACATCCATGGGCAGGAAGAATGGGTCACCATCGACAGATTGAAACCGGCATTCCTGTTGGACAGCGAAGTACACGAGGAAGCAGGCAGGCTCCCCAGAGTTCCACCTCAGTACCTCCCCACAGACACACCCATTCCCCCACCTAAACGGGGTCCAGGGCAGCCCAGGAGACGCATCAAGCCAACCTCAGATGTCGGGTTCCACCCCACACCCACTGTTCTCCAGGAATAGGGGCCCACTCCAACTGCCTCAGCGTTTGCATGATTAATATCGTTTCATCCAATAATTGCTCCTTTAATTATTGTCTTGTTGGGTGGGGGGTAGCATTTGTAAGGGCATCAGATCGCCTCTGCATCTTGTATTTCGCTCTTCATACATGCATTAATCATGTCATATATGTTACTTGTTATTGTTTCAGGTTCTTTATGTATTTCATTGTATGCAACATTGTATGGCCTGTCCGCTGATATATATATCTGCCTTTTACATGTTCTGTAACACATTTATATGTCTTTTTATGCCTGTTAACATACACAACCTCTGTATGGACGCAGAGGGGGGGGCCTCAGGTCACCCACTACCTTTCTGTCCGCTTTCTGCATTATGAACACCTGTCGAGAATAATAAAGGATCAGTCTTTCACTTCTGACATTTCTTGAACCTCACACCCCTGACATAGGCTACCGCCCCATATGCCTTACTTGAGGCATCAGTAAAGACATGAATTTCTGATTTGCCTATCAAAATTCCTCTCTTAAATTTCAACTTATGCACACTGACAAACTCTTCCAAGATTTTCATAGCCTCCGTTTGTCTTTCTGTGCCAAGAACATCATCCCATCCTGTACCTTCTTCCCATAGTTTATGTAAAAACAACTTTCCTCTAACAAATGTTGGACTGACCAACCCTAACAGATCAAAATTTGACACTAACAAGGAAAGGACCCTATGTTTCATGGGAACCCAGTTACTGGGCAATTCTCTCACCCCTTTGAAGGGTTTCAAGCACATCTGATCACTACTCCTATCCCATAACATTTCTAACACAGAAATCTCAGTGGGCGCTTTAACTCCTACTTGTTGATCAAAGGCTAGCCTATTACTCGCCCACCCTCTAAATGGCATGTTAGTTTCAACTAAAAGCTGTTTAACAGTTAAATAATTATCCCATATTTCTCCCTCAGCAGCATAGGTGGCAATATAATTGTCAACATAAAACGATTGTATTAACTCTGCCCTCCCAGCTACCCTAAAATGAGTCTGAAGGACTTGTTGAAGGAGAAAAGGACTGGTTGTAATTCCAAATACCATGAGCCTGAAAGCAAAGGTAGCCGCTTGTGATGGTGCCTTGTACCACAGGAATCGAGCATACCTGGTGTCCTGTGGATCAAGGAGGACTCGATGGAAGGCTTTAGATATGTCAGCAGTTAGTGCGTAAGGATTTACTCTAAACTTTAACAAAAGGTCATATAACAACTCGACTAAACTGGAACCTGGATACAAGCAATCATTCAAGGAGATCCCTCCCTTCGACTTGGAGGCGGCATTAAACACGATCCTAAGGGGGGTAGTAGAGCTCCCTTTCTTAACACCAAAATGAGGCATGTAGTAGCCTTCTATTCTTGAGTTGGGGACTTCCCCTATGAACCCTGCTTCGAGATAAGTCTGAAGGACTTGCTCGTAAGCGGTTCGGTAACTAGGATCTCGATCAAATCTCATTTCTAAAGTATTTAGTTGTGCAATGGCATTATGGTAATTGACATTCGGACGTTGTTCATCGTGAAAGGGGAGACTTACTTGATAACCCTGATCGGTTCATACTACACTGTCCTTTATTTTCTTAATGGCTACATTTTCAGAGATGGAAAATTGCTCTTTGGGACTAATACCAATTGTATCAAGTCACCACCATTCATCGACATCATAGCTCGGTTCTACTGTTCAGCAGACACATAAGGCTTTCACGGCAGTTGTGTCAACTCCCTTAAGTGCCCACTGGGGGACCTTCCCATAAGGAGATACCCCTTGATGAGTCACAAAAAGACTGACTCCATCACACTTGTCCATACCAAGGACAAAGTGATTAAAATAGTCGGCACCGATCAGCAGGTTCACATTTTTATCACATCATTACGAACTTCCTCTTCTGCCATTTTGTACCCTTTGTTTTGCAAATGATGTCTTACATTAACTAGGCCCAAGTTGTAGATGGGCATGTTCACACTGGCATGCACTATCAATTTTGTCCTTTTTACCCTATTTCCCATCTGAGCTTTACAAGAAACCAAATCATATTCACCATCAACAACATTAGAACCAAATGGTGCAATACTAAGGGAGACTCTCTTTATTACTGGCAACTTTAATTTCTGGGCTAGCCGGCTAGAAACAAAACTTCGTTGGCTCCCGGTGTCTAAAAACACTGGTTGGAGCCTGTCGGCCCTGGGCACACAAGATGGCCGATGCAGTTGGTAATAGCATCGATGGTAGGTCTGAGTCAGACGCATTTACTGACTTTGCATTCACACAGGGTTTTTCATCACTCTTTTTCTTCCCACTTACTCTACTTACGTTAGTACTTTACGTTAGAACCCTCAGGATTTCTGCCTCTACTTTGGCCCTTTACTGGCTTAGAAGTGACATGACTTGATGACTGACTCTGGACATTTACTTTGTTGAAGTGGGCGCATTTGACTGAGGCTTGAAAGCATTATTACTACAAATCAAGTTATGATGTCTACCATTACACAATTTACAATTCTGCTTGTTACACTGAATGCTACTATGGCCTTTGCCTAGACATTTAAAGCACCTACGGAAATACGTTAATTGTTGCCTTTGGTCTTCAACAGTGGTGTGACTGGTACAATCGCTGGCAGAATGCTCACCTTGGCAAAATGGACACGTTCTAGTACGACGGGTTTGAAATGGAACTGTCTTAGGTCTTACAGACTCATCCTCTCCCTTTTGCAACTCATCGTCCTCCAACTCCTAATTAGGAAAACAAGTGCCTCAAAAACTCATCTAAAGTGTAATCACACTTTCTCAAGTAATCCACAACTTTACAATATACATTACCTTCAGAGAGCTTCTGATTAATCAAACTCATGACCATTCCTTGCCCCAAATCTACTGTACTCGAGCGTTTAATTTGCTCTAACAACACTGTCAGTTCGATGTGGAAATTTTTAAAATCTATGTAGTTGAATTTGGGAACAGATATTGGCGAGTCGCCGATGCAAAACAACTAACGTTTGCTGCTGATTACCATAGCAACGTTCCAACAACTCTAATGCAACGCCGTAGTTAGCAGCCGTTACACTTAAAGCCTTGACTACTCTAAGCAGTTCTTTCTCGAGGGCACCAAGCAAATACGTAAACTTAGTTACGTTATCCAAATCAGTACATCTGTTAACGTGAACATCAAACAATTCTCTAAAGGTAGCGTATTCGCTAATCTCACCACTGAACACAGGTAAAGGAAGTTCTTTCAACTTCGGCAATCTAGTCTGTTACTGCGATGAGTTAGCAAGGAATTCAATTCTGGTAAAGAGAAGGGCAATTACATTATTCGCTCCTTCGAGCTCTTGATGAATTGACAATTCAAAGCTTGATTCTAACTTTACGGTACTAGTCAAATAGAAATTTCTCAACATTTGTTCATCTACTTTAATGCGATCGATCAGATTCTGGTACACCACAGTAGAGCGTGTCTCCAACATTTCATGATGGGCTTCAGCCACCACATCTATCAGTAAAGCAACCAGTGAACTCGCCTGTAAGTTACTTGTGACAGCCATGTTGCTTCAAGTCACAAAATTCCGCGTTGCGAAAAAACAATGATCGCTGTACTCTGAACTTCTATTATGTCCTTGTCACTCTCGCCACTTCCTCAGCCACCTCGAAAAACCATCACTTGGACGTTCGTGATGCTCACTGATACTGACCATCCGGTTCGAAGGACCAAATGTTGCAAATTTTTCCCCACGACTGGGAGGGTTCAAAGTCCCTGATGGTATGGGACTGGGATGGTCAGGCCTGAAGGCCACTACCAGCAAACATCGAAACGAAGGTCCATCAAGATCAGGCAGTGTTTTACAATTTTATTTTTAAAAATAGACTGCTTAAAATTCAACATACAAGAAACTTGACGCACACCCTTGAGGACCATGCGGTCAAGTACTAGATACAATGCTGAAGGCTATACAAAAAACTTTAAAACTCAGAAAACCATGCTTCTAGAGCTACAATTTTGCACAAAACTTATTTTCGAACAATCAGGATACACTTTAACTAAATATTAACTGGATTAAACCACAGATGTCAAAAATGCGAAGGGATCAAACTAGCATACTAAATCAACTGGCTCTTGTTACAAAGTGGAAAACTTGGCTGGGGAAGTGATGACATGGAGAGTGCACAACTTACCTCGATGCTATACCCTCGAGAAAGACGAGTTCAGGGAAATGGGTAATCCTCTGGTCTTTAGGCATATTAGAAATAGACACTTTGAGCTGAGCTCTTGCAGTGGCCGGACGCATATTTCCCAAGTCTGGAAGAGTATAAGGATAGGGGAAAATTAGGACCAATCAAAGCGGCGGAGCTGATCCATGACGTCACAAGCCACGCTCTTTAGCTCCTTGGTCCCATATCCATTACTGCCAGTCACGATGCCTAAAAAACTTCCCAGTTTCACAGCTTATGTCTTGTATGACTTATACGTTTTAGTCAGATACATCTAAACATAATGCAACACTAATTTAACAACATAATATTCTTCAAATGAGATACACCGTGAAATATATTATGCATTATTGGCTTCTCCCTCTTGGCAATAGTGGTCAGTGCCTGTTAATTCCTGCTCGCAAAGTCGATATTTACTGCATAAGTAATATTTTTATTGCGAGTTTCTAAATTATATACTTGAAAATGTATGTTGAATGGCATTTATAAAGAGTTGCGATCACTCATGAATCAAACAATACACTAGATGGTAAAAATGATGGTATCTGACCTGTTTGTAGGGGAAAATAGAGAGAGAGGTAGTAGGCTTATGCTATGGCTTTCTTTGGACATGCTATTTCGCAGTAATGCACATTACTGTGCATTGTATAAAAGCAATATACTGGTCATTACTAGGTCATGAACAGGAATCAGACTGATATAGTCCCTACTATTTACAGGGACACAGTATCAGCTTCATTCATTAAATTACTTCAAGAGCTAATGTGCCATTAATTAAGGAAACCTATGGCATTGTTGCTTTGGCGATCTAAGTTAGCCTACTGTAACCAAATATAATTACTTGACAGACTCATCCTGTCAGTAGCTAATCTGAAAAAGGTTGTTTTTCAAGGTGTACTTGATAGGCTGTTGTAAAAAATTGCCTTTTCGAGGTGGATTCCTTTTGTTAACCTTCCAAAAGAAAATGACGCTTAAGACTACATAAGTGTTGTGTGGTGCCCAACGCTTGTCACTTTGCCATTTCCAGTATTGTGTTTAAGAATGTGTGTGTGTTTCGTAATTACGTGTCCTGTTTAGGCAATGACATCATCTAAAATTGTGTTGTCACACGCCACCATTTGATTCACTACGTTTAACAGATATGTAGAGGTTCCAGAATATTGTGCTTTTAGTTTATTTTTGATAACGAACTTAAGAATTAGCTTGTAGCCCTTTGTTGGCCGAGTCGGTTGAGCTTCAGACTGTCACTGATGGGCCGGAGTTCAATTCCCTCCGGCTGATGAAGTTAGAGGAATTTATTTCTGGTGATAGAAATTCATTTCTCGCTTTATGTGGTTCGGATTCCACAATAAGCTGTAGGTCCCGTTGATAAGTAACCAATTGGTTCTTAGCCACGTAAATAAGTCTAATTCTTAGGGCCAGCCCTTGTTAATCAGCTCAGTGGTCTGGTAAAACTAAGTTATACTTAACTTAAGAATTAGCTTGAAGTTTTCTATGTTGATTAGAAGTTTGTAAGTCAGGTCTGTGCTTTTAGTTTATTTTTGATAACGAACTTAAGAATTAGCTTCAAGTTTTTTATGTTGATTTGAAGTTTGTAAGTCAGGTCTGTGTTAACTCGTCTCGTTTCCACAATAAAACTCGAATGCAGAAGGGAAGGAGCAGCTTTTGGCCTATTTTTTTGTGCAGTTGGTCAGTTATTTGGTGTCGTGTTGTGTGTGTGTGTGTGTGTATGCTTTAGAAAGGGCTATTACTCTTATTCTTTGAACTTTGTAATTTTGGTTAGTTTGAGTGCCTTTCAGTTGTAACCCCGTTTCATTTATTTCTTATATATTTGCCTGTTTGATATGTTTAACCTTTAGCTATTAAATTAATTTTAAGGTTAAATTCAGCACGTGTTTTTCAATGTCCTTCCATCTTATTTCATTTTCCGTGATCATAATTTGAATGGTGAATATAATTTGATCAGGTAAACTTGTGTATTGAGTCCTCTAAGGTCTGAAAATCAACCCATGATTACTACTGTAGTAAGATGTATATATACAGTATATATATATATATATATATATATATATATATATATATATATATATATATATATATATATATATATATATATATATAAAATGAGAGAGAGAGAGAGAGAGAGCGCGTTCCTCTCGTCGTATCTCACAGACTTACGATCTGAGCCCATGTCTATAGGGACTGTTCAGTAAGTGGAAGTACTTAATTGTGGTACTATTCATTAATAAAATTAATGTGTTATTCTTGTTAGTACTGAATTCGGTTGAGATAGATCTCCCTGTAATTTAGAAACCGCAAAGGGCGCGTGGTGTTGTTACATAAGGACTTTGGCGGTTTTGACATACATACATACGTACACATATATCTATCTATCTATCTATCTATCTATCTCAAGGCTTCCCCGAGTGCAAGGTTGCTTTCCCCTGCTTCTGAACTAAAATTACCTTTATTCCATGTTTTTTGCCTTCGACTTTCTAAAGAAACACCAAGCGTATATATATAATGTATGTGTACACACACACACACACACACACACACACACACCCTCTGGTGATCCGATGACGGGAAACCGCGTCTATAAATTTTTCGCCGTAAGTGCTCCGATGACGCGAATTCCGCGCCATTCGTAAGTTATTTTCGGGAAATTCACCAAAAAAAACGAGTCATCCGAAGTACACGAGGACTGCGCCATTGCGCAGGCAGATCTTGTACATACAAGAAAACGTAAACAGGAAACCGGCATTTTCACATGTTAAACCTCTGAATGTAAAAATAGCAACGTTTCTTTTTCGTAAAATTTACTTTTTTTTTACATATATTTCTGTCTTTCAACAACATTTCCGTCTTTCAGCTTCAATTGCTCAATTTTTTTCTGGGAACACATATTGCTTTTACGTGGGCTATTTATAGCAAATTTATTCAGCTTTCCATTGCAATTTTCAATATTTTCTTTGCGTTATGCATTACCGAGTAATTAAGAAAAATGTAAGCGTAAATATGACCACTTGAGAACCCAGTCGAGCCGCGTAGTTCCGCCTAGGGTTTACGAGTGCGTGAATAATTTTTTGTACGCCTGTTTGTGTATCTGTAAATAACTTCAGTGTGCATGTATTATATATCATTCGAACGGCCATTCTTTGTACTTTATCGAGCTGAACGCTGAACGGCAAAATGTAAAAATATCAACGTTTCTATATAAAAATCTTTAGCGAACAATTGACTGTACGTGAAACAAAACTTATCTTTGAGCTTCAATTGCTCAACTATTTACGGGCAACACATTAATTTTAGGTATTATATAATGTAGGAAATTTATTCAGCTTTCCATCACAGTTTTCACTTTTTTTCTAGCATTATTTATTACCGAGTAATTACGAAAAATGTCAGCGTTGAACGCCGTAGTTCGGCCGGATTTTATGCATGCGTAGATAATTTTTTGTGCGCTTGTAAATAACTTCAATGTGCATGTATTATATATCATCCGAACGGCCATTCTTTGCACTTTATCGTGCTGAACAGCAAAATGTAAAAATATCAACGTTTCTATATAATAGTTGCCGCATATTTTCGTAGAAAGAGAGAAAAAAGATTGTCCGTAATCTAACGACAATTGTTCAGTTTTATTCCAACAATACATATATCTTTATTTTGTGCGTTTTATAGGATATTTATTCAGCTTTCCAATGCCACCTTTATTTTTTTTCTATCGTTATTCCTTACTTAGGTACGATACGAAACGTCAACATAAGTAGGTTGGAAAATCTGAAAATTGCACTCCGTAAAAATTAGCATTTTTAATCGGTAACAGCTAATTAGCAAACACATTTATAGCAAAACGATTCATTCCATGTGAAATTTCAAACATTCCCACACAATTTACGTGTCAACTAGACTCCACAAACCTAATTATTATATTTTTAGTGATTATTTAAAAAAACAAATTCTACGATTTTCCTTAAAAATTTCACGTTCGTCACTTTTTCTATTATTTCTAAGCCTTGCAAAGATTTCCTGATTGCTTTAGGAAAAAATTCAATAATTTGCCGACATCATAAAACAAACCAGAAGCCTATATCAGTTATAGTTGGGACGTATCGATTTTTACAAAGAAACTTTTCCGCGCGAACCCAACTTTTCCCACCACGGCATAAGTCGCGTACAGGGTAGCGTTACAGGAACCCCCGTAATCGCGGGAGGCCTAGTAAGTCATGTTAAGGTGGTAAACAAAGTACTTAATAAACCATCTTTGTAATAATGTGAAAAGCCACGTATCAAAGACGCTTTTAATTTCGATGTCCTGCCCAGCAAATGTGAACAAAGATTAAGAAAAGATGGAAAATCTGTTGATGATTCTCATTAAAAAAAATAAATCGCTATTGTAAATTTGTACTTCCAGATGACCACTTTTAGACAAGTCTGCGAGAAAATTAACTTAGCAAACTGAAAAAAGACATAGACATGCAGCCAAGCTGCCACTCTCATCGTAATGTCTAGGTAGACGCATATGTTTTGCGATCAGCGAAGTTAAGCTGCTTTGGGTGTGGTCAGTAACTGGATGGGTGACCGTCACCGAAGCCTTGTTTTATGCTCTCGTATGAAAAGTGTTGCTTAGTTTCATTATGAGAATGTGTTATGTATGTAAATATACACGTAAATAATTAGTAAAATGAGAGGAACTGAATTCTGTGGTGGACTGGAATCCTACACATCAACAAGAAATCGCCTTAACCACTTGCTTATAATACGAGAACAGGGGAAGGGTTCGACGTCACCACCGACGTCAGGTTTTTTTTTTTTTAAATCTTCGTTTTATAAAATTTTTCGTGTAGATTTACATCCATATATAGAATATAGTCTGATAATGAAAGAAAAGAAACCTTTTAAAAGCCGAGAGAGAGCATACAAGAGGAATCAGTCGCGGTCACCTTTCCAGAGTACTGACCACACCCAAAGCAGCTTAACTTCGCTGATCTCAAAACAGCAGTGGCATCTGCTTAAAACGCCGATAGTAACGCAAAATGAAGGTTATTCTATCAAATAATATATACATAATATGTAGCTTTCTTGTGCGGCTGTGAAAAAATTCCGATCGTATAGGGATATGCCTTATACGACCAGTATTTATTGCTTTGTGGTAGTGGGTGGTAGATTGGTATGACCACTCGGCTATGCCACTCTACCAAGGACTCTGTCTTGGAACTCCTACAGTATCTAGAGGTTGACGCACCAACGCCAAATCAAATCGCCTTAAATTACAATTATATTACTTCCTGCCAAAATTTACTATTCCCAAAACATTTCTGCCGCCAACAAATGTCTTCTCTTTATAAAATCACGCATGAAATCCACCTTGAATTATGGCGATGCGATTTTGTTTTCTTCTCTTCGTCTTGAATATATCAATTTAAACAAAGATGGTTCGTGATCGCTGCTGCATTTTCGTCTTTTGCTTTTCATTTCAATATAAGTTTACTATCTCTCTCTCTCTAAATATATATATATATATATATATATATATATATATATATATATATATATATATATATATATATATATATATATATATATATATACATATATATATATATATATATAATCAGTACGATGTCTTCTCCTCTCTCATTTGATCAGTAGGGTATTATTTTAACACATATGAGTCTATCTAGGCGTTATGATGAGTATGGCTGCAAGTTTTCGTCTTTTTTCGAATTGTCAAGTTAATTTCCTCCTCAATGTTTCGCTTTTCCCGATAATCGTTCAAACATTTTTCATATTAACCATAATAGTTAAATGTCACAGTACTTCCTCTGTGCTTTTAACATTGTTTTCTAATGACATTTCAATATTCTCTCGCGTACTGAAGGTTTGCCGACACAGCCCTATTGCCAGTAGTACTTGTACAACGTAAGATTGTTTCTTTGTGACTACGAAAATGAATGAATGTTTTCTGTCAGATCTGAAATTACCATGTTGTACTAATTGTCGCCCTTTTGTTTCCGACAAGAGTTCACCATTTTAAAGCCCCTTACTTCTATTTAATTACATAAAGTTCATATCATTTGCATGCAAGGAAACAGGAGATGAGAAATCAAAACTTATTAACGCGCAAGATTTTATGTAACTGCCGAAAGATTATTGTAGTACAAAGGAATCTGGTGTCATCATCTATTCAATAAAACAAAACAAACCTAACAAAAATATATTAAAGCAAATAGTCCTACAAACTAAGTTTTTGCATAACTGTTCATCGAGCCCACACTAGGAGCTGGTCTCAACTTCTCTAGAGACTTGTATGTCTAGGCCATAATATTCTGCAATTAGGAAATGAACTGTCATTCTAGAAATGGTACAGTATTGCTGAACTAAACTAGTCTATATGTAGGAAAAATGGCAGGGGAGATGTGTCTTTTAAACTGGCCTATTGCTTCTATCTTCTCAAACTAATGTATATCATCTTCGCTTATATCCGATGGTTATCGATCTTTTGTACCTCCTAAATGCAACCTAAGAAGGCTCGTCAAACCTTGTCATTGTAAGAGTAGCAGTTTGTTCATAGGTATTCATATATACGAGATTAAATTAGAAAAAAATGGGCTATTTCCTGAGAAAAGTCTGTTTTATTTCGACATTTCGGCGTAACATCAAACAAGAGGGTGACCACCGACTGCCTCTTCACTCTCCCAATTTAGAAATCTACGGCACCTAAAGGGACATTTTTATGAGACTAAATAAATCGTGCTATTTTTATTGAGGTCACTGTGAGACTGAAATTGGAAATAATATAGTATGTCGTCCAAATTGACTGAAATAAAAAGCCAAGAGGACTTCCAGCAGCGATCGCAAGCAGCCATCTTTGTTTCCATTGGACGTCGTCATTCAAGACGAAGTGAAGAAAAACAAAATCGCATCGCCACGAGGATGGCAAGGTACTTGAGATGGTGATCGTTGTTGAAATGTTTTCTATGCAATTAATATAATTCAAGGTGGATTTCATGCGTGATTTTATAAAGAAGACATTTGTTGGTGGCAGAAATGTTTTGGGAATAGTAAATTTTGGCAGGAAGTAATATAATTGTAATTTAAGGCGATTTGATTTGGCGTTGGTGCGTCAACCTTTAGATACTGTAGGAGTTCCATGACATATTCCTTGGTAGAGTGGCATAACCAGTGGTCATATCACGCTACCACCCAATACCACAAAGCAATAAATACTGGTCGTATAAGGCGTATCCCTATACGATCGGAATTTTTTCACAGCCGCACAAGAAAGCTACATAATATGTATATATTATTTGATAGAATAACCTTCATTTTGCGTTACTATCGGCGTTTTAAGCAGATGCCACTGCTGTTTGAGATCAGCGAAGTTAAGCTGCTTTGGGTGTGGTCAGTACTCTGGAAAGGTGACCGCGACTGATTCCCTCTTGTATGCTCTCTCTCGGCTTTTAAAAGGTTTCTTTTCTTTCATTATCAGACTATATTCTATATATGGATGTAAATCTACACGAAAAATTTTATAAAACGAAGATTTAAAAAAAAAAAAAAAAAACCTGACGTCGGTGGTGACGTCGAACCCTTCCCTGTTCTCGTATTATAAGCAAGTGGTTAAGGCGATTTCTTGTTGATGTGTAGGATTCCAGTCCACCACAGAATTCAGTTCCTCTCATTTTACTAATTATTTACGTGTATATTTACATACATAACACATTCTCATAATGAAACTAAGCAACACTTTTCATACGAGAGCATAAAACAAGGCTTCGGTGACGGTCACCCATCCAGTTACTGACCACACCCAAAGCAGCTTAACTTCGCTGATCGCAAAACATATGCGTCTACCTAGACATTACGATGAGTGGCAGCTTGGCTGCATGTCTATGTCTTTTTCAGTTTGCTAAGTTAATTTTCTCGCAGACTTGTCTAAAGTGGTCATCTGGAAGTACAAATTTACAATAGCGATTTATTTTTTTAATGAGAATCATCAACAGATTTTCCATCTTTTCTTAATCTTTGTTCACATTTGCTGGGCAAGACATCGAAATTAAAAGCGTCTTTGATACGTAGCTTTTCACATTATTACAAAAGATGGTTTATTAAGTACTTTGTTTACCACCTTAACATGACTTACTAGGCCTCCGCGATTACGGGGCTCCAGTAACGCTACCCTGTACGCAACTTATGCCGTGGAGGAAAAGTTGGGTTCGCGCGGAAAGTTTCTTTGTAAAAATCGATACGTCCCAACTATAACTGATATAGGCTTCTGGTTTGTTTTTTATGATGTCGGCAAATTATTGAATTTTTCCTAAAGCAATCAGGAAATCTTTGCAAGGCTTAGAAATAATAGAAAAAAAGTGACGAACGTGAAATTTTTAAGGAAAATCGTAGAATTTGTTTTTTTAAATAATCACTAAAAATATAATAATTAGGTTTGTGGAGTCTAGTTGACACGTAAATTGTGTGGGAATGTTTGAAATTTCACATGGAATGAATCGTTTTGCTATAAATGTGTTTGCTAATTAGCTGTTACCGATTAAAAAATGCTAATTTTTTACGGAGTGCAATTTTCAGATTTTCCAACCTACTTATGTTGACGTTTCGTATCGTACCTAAGTAAGGAATAACGATAGAAAAAAAAATAAAGGTGGCATTGGAAAGCTGAATAAATATCCTATAAAACGCACAAAATAAAGATATATGTATTGTTGGAATAAAACTGAACAATTGTCGTTAGATTACGGACAATCTTTTTCTCTCTCTTTCTACGAAAATATGCGGCAACTATTATATAGAAACGTTGATATTTTTACATTTTGCTGTTCAGCACGATAAAGTGCAAAGAATGGCCGTTCGGATGATATATAATACATGCACATTGAAGTTATTTACAAGCGCACAAAAAATTATCTACGCATGCATAAAATCCGGCCGAACTACGGCGTTCAACGCTGACATTTTTCGTAATTACTCGGTAATAAATAATGCTAGAAAAAAAGTGAAAACTGTGATGGAAAGCTGAATAAATTTCCTACATTATATAATACCTAAAATTAATGTGTTGCCCGTAAATAGTTGAGCAATTGAAGCTCAAAGATAAGTTTTGTTTCACGTACAGTCAATTGTTCGCTAAAGATTTTTATATAGAAACGTTGATATTTTTACATTTTGCCGTTCAGCGTTCAGCTCGATAAAGTACAAAGAATGGCCGTTCGAATGATATATAATACATGCACACTGAAGTTATTTACAGATACACAAACAGGCGTACAAAAAATTATTCACGCACTCGTAAACCCTAGGCGGAACTACGCGGCTCGACTGGGTTCTCAAGTGGTCATATTTACGCTTACATTTTTCTTAATTACTCGGTAATGCATAACGCAAAGAAAATATTGAAAATTGCAATGGAAAGCTGAATAAATTTGCTATAAATAGCCCACGTAAAAGCAATATGTGTTCCCAGAAAAAAAAATTGAGCAATTGAAGCTGAAAGACGGAAATGTTGTTGAAAGACAGAAATATATGTAAAAAAAAAAAGTAAATTCTTACGAAAAAGAAACGTTGCTATTTTTACATTCAGAGGTTTAACATGTGAAAATGCCGGTTTCCTGTTTACGTTTTCTTGTATGTACAAGATCTGCCCGCGCAATGGCGCAGTCCTCGTGTACTTCGGATGACTCGTTTTTTTTTGGTGAATTTCCCCCGAAAATAACTTACGAATGGCGCGGAATTCGCGTCATCGGAGCACTTACGGCGAAAAATTTATAGACGCGGTTTCCCGTCATCGGATCACCAGAGGGTGTGTGTGTGTGTGTGTGTGTGTGTGTGTACACATACATTATATATATACGCTTGGTGTTTCTTTAGAAAGTCGAAGGCAAAAAACATGGAATAAAGGTAATTTTAGTTCAGAAGCAGGGGAAAGCAACCTTGCACTCGGGGAAGCCTTGAGATAGATAGATAGATAGATAGATAGATAGACAGATATATGTGTACGTATGTATGTATGTCAAAACCGCCAAAGTCCTTATGTAACAACACCACCCGCCCTTTGCGGTTTCTAAATTACAGGGAGATCTATCTCAACTGAATTCAGTACTAACAAGAATAACACATTAATTTTATTAATGAATAGTACCCCAATTAAGTACTTCCACTTACTGAACAGTCCCTATAGACATGGGCTCAGATCGTAAGTCTGTGAGATACGACGAGAGGAACGCGCCTCTCTCTCTCTCTCTCTCTCTCTCTCTCTCTCTCTCATTTATATATATATATATATATATATATATATATATATATATATATATATATATATATATATATATATATATATATATATACTGTATATATACATCTTACTACAGTAGTAATCATGGGTTGATTTTCAGACCTTAGAGGACTCAATACTCAAGTTTACCTGATCAGATTATATTCACCATTCGCTAAATTATGATCACGGGAAAATGAAATAAGATGGAAGGACATTGAAAAACACGTGCTGAATTTAACCTTAAAATTAATTTAATAGCTAAAGGTTAAACATATCAAACAGGCAAATACATAAGAAATAAATGAAACAGGTTACAACTGAAAGGCACTCAAACTAACCAAAATTACAAAGTTCAAAGAATAAGAGTAATAGCCCTTTCTAAAGCATACACACACACACACACACACAACACGACACCAAATAACTGACCAACTGCACCAAAAAATAGGCCAAAAGCTGCTCCTTCCCTTCTGCATTCGAGTTTTATTGTGGAAACGAGACGAGTTAACACAGACCTGACTTACAAACTTCAAATCAACATAAAAAACTTGAAGCTAATTCTTAAGTTCGTTATCAAAAATAAACTAAAAGCACAGACCTGACTTACAAATTTCAAATTATCATAAAAAACTTCAAGCTAATTCTTAAGTTCGTTATCAAAAATAAACTATAAGCACAATATTCTGGAACCTCTACATATCCGTTAAACGTAGTGAATCAAATGGTGGCGTGTGACAACACAATTTTAGATGATGTCATTGCCTAAACAGGACACGTAATTACGAACACACACACATTCTTAAACACAATACTGGAAATGGCAAAGTGACAAGCGTTGGGCACCACACAACACTTATGTAGTCTTAAGCGTCATTTTCTTTTGGAAGGTTATCAAAAGGGAATCCACCTCGAAAAGGCAATTTTTTACAACAGCCTATCAAGTACACCTTGAAAAACAACCTTTTTCAGATTAGCTACTGACAGGATGAGTTTGTCAAGTAATTATATTTGGTTACAGTAGGCTAACTTAGATCGCCAAAGCAACAATGCCACAGGTTTCCTTAATTAAGGGCACATTAGCTCTTGAAGTAATTTAATGAATGAAGCTGATACTGTGTCCCTGTAAATAGTAGGGACTATATCAGTCTGATTCCTGTTCATGACCTAAATGACCAGTATATTGCTTTTATACAATGCACAGTAATGTGCATTACTGCGAAATAATATGTCCAAAGAAAGCCGTAGTGTAAGCCTACTACCTCTCTCTCTATTTTCCCCTACAGACAGGTCAGATACCATCATTTTTACCATCTTGTGTATTGTTTGATTCATGAGTGATCGCAACTCTTTATAAATGCCATTAAACATACATTTTCAAGTATATAATTTAGAAACTCGCGATGAAAATATTACTTATGCAGTAAATATCGACTTTGCGAGCAGGAATTAACAGGCACTGACCACTATTGCCAAGAGGGAGAAGCCAATATAATGCATAATATATTTCACGGTGTATCTCATTTGAAGAATATATTGTTAAATTCGTGTTGCATTATGTTTAGATGTATCTGACTAAAATGTATAAGTCAGACAAGCCGTAAACTGTGAAATTGGGAAGTTTTCTTCGGCATCGTGACTGGCAGTAATGGATATGGGACCAAGGAGCTAAAGGGCGTGGCTTGTGACGTCATGGATCAGCTCTGCGCGCTTTGATTGGTCCTAATTTTCCCCTATCCCTATACCCTTCCAGACTTGGGAAATATGCTGGCCGGACATGTTTACCAAAGTGCTCTGCTGAGAACCGATACCAAAGCCGGTTGCGTTGAAGTTATATTTCCAGAATGAACGGAATCATCATGAGGATTAATTTCTATGGAATACAGTTTTCATGTTATCCATCCTGCGAGTTGGCATGTAAGGTAAGTTTTGGAAAATTAGGAATTAAAACGAGTGAGATTACTGGTTTTCACTGTATGTTGAATAACAGGATTATTGTGAAATTAAATGATACGACAACTTTTGACACTCCTATCAGTAAATATGAGGACATGGTCATAGATATTGAACAGGGATAAACCATTAAAATAGTCAGTTTAAGCAGCAATCTGACCTTCGTCTCGGTGAAACATACCCCTTCATCATGGAAGACGACATCATTACTACAATTTTGGGAAGTACGGGAAAACTTATGGCATTAGACAAAATGTTTACGCTCCTGGTATAGCGAAGGGCATTGCTAACGGTGTAAGAACAGCGAAAATAGATATTAAGACAAGCATCCCCCGACTATCGTTGTATGTGGTTATAAAATATCCATTGTATGTATTGGTAAAAAAAATGAGTGTGACAGAGATTCATATATGGCCCTAAATTGTGCCTACAGCCATGATCTTCATATAGATATTTGCAACATGGCGGACTTCCCTGTCATTTATAATTCGGTGTCCGGTCAATTCGCCCCTGGCAATTCGTCATCGGTTAATTTGTCCCCAGACAATTCGTCGGTGGTCAATTCGTCGTCAAGTTAATTCGTCGAGATGATAGGAAAATGGAAAAACAAATATCTGTGTTTAAAAACGTTCAAATCAAGAAAGAGTGATCCTTATAGACATCAAAAGACAAAATTTAAGATTGTGAGCAATTGCTTTTAGGTAATTAATTTTTTTGGCTTGAATCATATTTTTCCATGACATTTTTTTATACGCAGGTTCATATCTGTACTTTATTTGGATTGGTTCATCTCCTTGGATAAATTTCTGCAATTTGGCACTGGCAACCTTTCCTCACATTTAAGCACATCAGTGAATTTCAAAATATTTGGATGGCTAATATTCTCTGATAATGGCTGTCCTACCTATTTTGACAGTTGTCTAAAGTGGATGTATCAAATGAACTTTAGTCGGCTGTAACATGTTCAAAGTCACGTGACGTTGATTTTGAAGATGTCAGTCTTGACTTAGAAGTAGTTGATAGACAGGTATGACTTGTAGTGGTAGTAATAGCGATTAAAATAATTTTGTATATGACAATTTGGAAGTGGAAAGGCTCATTGAAAATGTCAATTGGGAAGTGGAAAGGTTCATTGGAAATATTAATTGGGAAGTAGAAAAGTTTCAAAAAGAACAGGGTAAGGAATTTCCCCGAGTCCAACTTTGGTATTCCCGAAGATTTCACGAAATCTTTAATTACTGTTTTAGCAGGTCGGCGGATTCATCGGCTGAAAAGGTAGAGGTCAGGAGACTGTTAATGGTTCCTAGTAAATGTCGTGATAAACTTGTATTACCTCGCCCACGAAAATAATTTATCAGGTCATTTTGGTGTAAGAAAGACTATTAAAAAAATTAGCGGAATCTTTTTATTGGCCAGGGATGCGCAAGGATGTTAAGCGTCATGTGTCATGTAGTTTGTCACCTTGTTGGAAAACTCAGTCAGAAGATACCGATAGCTCCTCTTATTCCTATCCCGGCAGTCGGGGAGGTGATAACCAAGGTCTAGACCTTGGTGATAACTGATGTAGTGGGCCCTTTTCCCATGACGCTCGGCGGGAATGAAAAGCTCCAGGTCCGTGAAAGATACTTAAGAAAATAAATGATGCTAATTACCTAATTGAGACACCGGATAAAAGGCGGAAATCCCGAATATGTCAGACTGTCTTGTCAGAGCCAACATAGTCAAAACAGTTTACAATATATAAGTAAAGAACCTAAGAGAGATGTAACCTGATGACACAGGATGCATTGAAGTTACCAAGTAGCAGTAATGGTCTTGGTAATAAGTTCATCATATTTTGTTAATTTAATACATTATAGTCCGGTTGGTTATCTTAAAATGGTTACAGGATTTTTGCCGGGAAGATGGAACATTATGGCGGACTATTGAAGGAATCTGAATAAATATTTTATATGTGATTTTATTATGAAAATAAATTGCAGCTCCAAATTCATTACAAGTCCTATGTGATGGATACATAGACACATGGGACTACATTTGGATATTGAGCTTTGTAATTCACCTGAAACAGTTTCTAGTTTGAACTCTGTTCACTTTGCGTTGATATGACTGAAAGTCTGATTAAGAGTTAGCAGGTTATGGTATTTAATTGTATTACTATTCTTTTTCTTATATTTGAAAGAATCCGTTTTGGTGTTCTACTGTACATTCTTTCAGATATTTATCATTTTTGTTTTTGTTGTGTTTTGTTTCAGTTTTAGATTCTTTAGTTTGTTTTGCGCGTCTAGTTTATTGGTAATGTTCTCATTCTTGCTTCCAACGCCACATGGCAAAAAGAGCCTCTGTGAATTTCTGCCACCAGTCTTTCTGATGCTTTAACTTCCTCAAATCTCCAATCATCTCAAACAGCTTTTCTCATAGTGCTCATCAAGTAGGGCTGGATCTTCCAACTCTTCTAGTACTGCAAGAGCATGCTATTCTCCCGGGTGGTTGAGCGAAGACCATTTCCAAGTCATCTTCATCTCGCCTTCATCGTCATCTCATTTATGTTTGGAACTAACATAATTTCTATAATAGAATATTTTATACTTTCTACCTCTATCCTGCCATCTGACTTCTAATATTCTTAAGTTTTATCCTAAAAAAAAATTGTTCCATTGTCTTATCGTGATTCATGTCATAGTAATACAGATTGAGATTGTACTGGGTTTATGTATAATTTTACCTTCATATGCGATTTCAGTCAATTTAACTTCCAAATCTTATTAGCCTGCCTTTGTTTGATTTGCCTTTTTTATTCGTGTTACCATATTTCAACTCGAGAGAAATTGTATTTGATATCGTTGCTCCTAAATATCTGAAAGAGTCAACCTCAATAATCTTTTTTCCATCGAATGTTATTCCCTTTGTACATATTCTGTACGCATTACGTCTGTTTTTCTTAGATTTGTTTTCGAGTCTCATCTGTCTAGAATATTACATGTAGTTTGTCCATTGATACTGGCTAGAACATTTATGTTATGGAATATTCACGACTTTTGCGATGAGGATTTTCTTGAATTTTAATAATTTTCTCTCCATTAGGTCCTAAATAAACATCTTATTAGCTTTATAAGTTGTGGAATTTATTTGCATTCGAATTATATTTTGTGCTTCTCTACATCATGTTTACTTCACTTTCTTCACTGGATGGTCGCCAGAAATTAAAACAGTGAACAATGTTGCTCAGACCTGGTTTTAAGTTGTGTTAGAGTTTCATCATCACTTTTTGACACAATGTTTAATTCTCTTTCTCTTTTTCTTGCTGCTCGTATGACTGTTTACGTTGTTTTTGGTTGGTTTGTCTTATATTTCTGGTCTTACTAATACATGTGACGTGTCAGTATTATTATTATTATTATTATTATTATTATTATTATTATTATTATTATTATTATTATTATTATTATTATTATTATTATTATCAAGAGATCTTTCACAGAAATTTTACTGTGCTACCATTTTCTTCCGACTCAATCTCTTCAATTTTTCTTGGATTGTAGAATCACGAGATTTTCTCTTCTGAAATTTTATTTAGTGTATTATTCCACATGCTGCTTTTTCGATTTTTTTTTTCACCAGCTACTATTTTGTTCATAAAATTTTAAATTGGTCATTAAAACCCCTAATTGATTTGTTCAAATTTTGCTTCTCTTATGGAATATTCATAGTTTGGGGTTGCTTACACAGAACTGACTTTTATGCAGAACAGACATTCTTTATCAGTTCTACATAACAACGCCGAACTATGAATATTGATCTGGCATGATGGTCCTCGCTGCAGTTTACACAAAATGAGGATTCATGGTTCCATTGTGTTGTGTGCATGTTAGTTCAGCAGTATGCACATTTGCTGTCATGATTATATTTTGTGTGTCCATATTTACTGCAAAGGCTCAACCCTGGGACAAATGAAGGAAAAATGAAGTTGGAAAAAATGTGAGAACGCCTAGCTAATTTCGTTTAGAGCAAATCCAAGTACTGCAGTCGTCATCCTTCCCAATTATAAGGAGTTAGGAGTCTGAGGTTTATCTTTATTTGCGATGTGCGAGTTGACACCGGAGGTTTTTGAAATCTGTTGTGCACGAGGGTTTTCCCTTTATCAGGTATATCACTGATTTTCAACTCGAGTTTCTCCAATCATGCTGCTATCCTTTCCTACTTAACTGCAGTTTTAATTTAAAATACGCTGTATATATACAGTAGTATGAACCTTTGGACTCGGCATGATGTGCAAGTCTGCGTTTAATTTATCTACAGGTGATGCAAGTCCAGTCTATGGTATGATCTTCAAACGTGAAAACTACACACACATCTTTACTGCATTAATTCATTTGCACATGCTAAAATTTGGAGCAAAGTTAATAAGCGTTCACTTCGCCAGTTATGGGTATCCATAGCCTAAGTTATAGTTCTAGTCCAATCATCATTTTTGGGTGGATTATTTACTTTTATATTAACCAGGAAATACAGAAATTTGTTTAGTACAGCATAGCTCTGGTCGGGCTACCATAAGATAAGTTGTTGTCAACTCAGGTAGAGGCAAGTTTGGCATTGAACTTTATCCTCAAGATTCCTCGTCAATCATCAGCGTGTCTAGCGCCACACAATTCAAAGGTTCTATTTGAAACTTTACTAATCATGTCTTTCCTGTGCTTTGTCCTCTACAAATCTTCAACCCTGTGTCTCGCATTACTCTTCAAAGTACAAACTTCTTGCATAAGGCAGTAAGCCATTTAATGTCCATCTCCATCTTATTTTCAAGAGCAGTCATAGTGAGCAAAAGTGCCAAATTTTCAATGTAATTTGCATTTTTCATAGCTATACAAACTGTAGCCTTTCATATACGGAGCATCCCAAGACTGGTATCCGGGTGGAGATAGGGGAAAGGGGATGCCCATTCTCACCTAGCCAACACTACCAATTGTTCATCTCGCCTGTATTCGGTATGAAAAACTGAAGGAGAAAATAAAAAGTGGGATAGAAGAGATGGGTTACCTGCAATATGAAAGGTAACAATTTTTATACCTAGGAAATATACAAATTACTTTTAAAAATTTGGTATTTGTTCCTATGGGGATGCAAACACTACCCCTTTCTTATATGCAGACTCACTGCTTTGGATGGAGGTAGTGCCTTTAGGTATGGCTGAGGACCTGGAGCGTGGGGTGGTGCTTCTCTCAATCCCTGCTCCTCATGTTACAGACTGGAATCACGTCGGACCAATCCTGAAAAACTCTGTCCCCAGTCCATGAAAGCAGGAAACTGTTGGTCGGCAGCCTTTGTTAAGGATAATGTGATCTATGGATATGGATATAAGACTTTACCTTGCTTGCCACTCCCCTCCCTACTAAAGATGGGGAGACGAGTAATTGCATTCTAGAATGGTAGAACAGGGGTTCATACTCATTTGGGTCCAGCTTGAACTCTGGCACTAATTTTTGCGGGAATGGATCGTAGGAGAGTGAACAATCCGGTGCACACACCACCTCTTCTCTCAACAGTTTCTGGATAACCTCTCCCCATGAAGATGGAGTAACTACACCGCTCTATGATACCTGAGCATGTCGGGTTGCAATAGAAAAGTTGGCCACGGGGACAGAGCTCTTGGGATGCCTATCAGGAGCTCTAGGAGGTTTGTGTACCACTAGACAGGTGGTCTGGGGGGGAGCTATGAGTATTATGTGAAGGGTCAGGGTCACACGTAAACTGATGAGTACCCGATGGAGAATCTGAAAGAGAAAGATGTAGAAATTGTTGACCCATGGGTCATCTTGCATCACTACCCATGGGTCTGGGACCAGAAAGCATAAGATGGGAAGCTTTTGGTTCAGTCTGGTGGTTAACAGATCGATCATCAGCTGTCCCCACAGGTCGAACAGTCTCTCAGCTACTGCTTAATGTAGGGACCATACGACCTGCTCCCAATGGCTCATTTAGTTTTGTCAGATTCGGTCGTTTCTTTGCTGGAACGATCTTGTTAAAGTAGTTTCCTTGTTTCTCCTTCCCTCCAGTGTTTTCGTCAGATTGGCGAGTTTTCGTCTGTCACGGTGTGAGAGACAGCGGCAGTCAGGTTTTGGTGGTAAACAGATCGGTTCTTGGCGATACTCAGCCAAGAAGACAGCAGCAGCGTGTTTTGATAGAGCAGCGGGAAGTCCCTGTGTTGGGTGTAACAGGTGTGGTGGACCTGTTTACTTCGGCGGAGGGATGAGGTCCTATACGTGTGATTTTTTACTTATGCAGTAACAGCGAGAGGATATTTCGACGGTAAAAGACCGTCTCGACGAGTCGGTGAGTTCATCTGTGCTGAGGATACGTTCCTGTTTTAACAGCTAATTGCTGTGTTCGATGATTCGACCGATTACGTCTGGTTATGTTTTTCCTGGTTGACGGTAAAAAGGTTCTCGCAGTCTGTGGTCTACTCCTTTGGCTGCTCAAGATGTGTTGGAATCACCTGAATCCTCTCCCTTAATTGCCACTGCCACTTCCACTTTCCCAGGGGAACCAACTCTCATGTAAAACCTATCTAGACATGAGGGAGAGGAATGAGTCCCTCTTTCGGAGTAAAATGTTGGTCCAAAAGGTTGGTGATCTGGTGGACTAAGAAGGTGAGAGCTTTCTCACCTGACACCAAAGTTGCCTTGCCCTTGACCAAGAGTTTGGGGACAACTCCTTTGTCATCATGGTGCCCTGCCACACATCTAGTCAATATTTGACATGGAGTGCCTGACATCATTAGTGTGTCTGCGTTGTTTGACTCCTTGGAGCTGAAATTAAGGCCTTGATGATGCAGTTTCTCTAAGGGGATGTTGTACATCAGCTGGCACAGTACCAGATCGAGGTGTAGGGGCGAGGAGTCTGCATCCTCAGGAACATAATACATACTTCTGCCTAGATAACGGTGGGGGAGGGTGGGTTAGTGGCTTTCCCGATCTGCTGACTGCTAGTTAATCCACAGATCAGCAATTTCACCTTGGCCAAAACACCACAGGAAAGTTCTGATCAAGGTAGTCTTACTGATGGTCTTGCTCCCAGGTCAGAGCCTGCTCTGCTCTGCTTTGTCTGAAAGAGAGATTACTGGTAAAGCCAAAGGACAGGCTGCCTCCCTGACATCACTCAGCGCATGAATGACGAAAATGACCTCTTGGAACTGTTGCTCCAGGCTTAAAGGAAATGTTTTGGAAGAGTTGGGACCCTCCAAAGTCTGTTACTCTGCCTGATCATGCTGGAAGGAGATTCCTCCTGTCACTGGAAGAATTGTGGATCTCTGACCCCACTTTTGCTCCTATTCACGTGCCTCGGATAGAGGGAGCATAGATGAAGGATTCCATACCAATGAGATTCCTGACGGAGGTACCATCAGGTGGTGATGATGGGAGACTGGCAAAGAAGGGGGCCAGGAGCCGGGTAAGGAACATCCCAATGCGGCACTTGTCTATGGGTCTCGTCCAAGAGGACGCAGAGCTCTCCCAAGAGAGGGATCAGTTTCTATGTGCCCTGGGAGAGGAGCAATATAGAGGGATGAATAAATTTGTTTGTATTTAGCATTTCCCAACGTTTTGAGAGAGAGAGAGAGAGAGCGAGTGTAATTGTCGTAAGTGAGTGCTTCGGTTGTTGGAAGAGGGATGAGGTCGTTAGTTTGTTTACGGCGCTGTCTGTCTGTGGAATATGTGAAGGATTTTTCGGTTTTTGAGTGAGTCTTGAGTCAGAGCTAGTGCTGGTCTGTCGTTTGGTCTTGGACAGTTTTTTTGTGTGCTTTTTGAGAGTTGTTGGTTTTCCTTGTTAGTGTACTGTTCTTGTTGTGTATATAGTTCTATCTTCTTTTTTTATGTTTCCTTGTTTTGTTTGTGTGGTTTTGGGTGCTGTGTTGGCGACCGTGGACGCCTTACTCCATCTTCCAGCAACCGAGGATCAGGGTGAGTGTTGTGTACTGTTTTTTGTGGTTTTGAATTCAGCCACATTATATTTGGCGCCCAATGTGGGGCAGCTGGTGGTGCAGCTGCAATTGAGATTAGTGGCTAGTAGTGTGACTGGAGGGAATGGAAGAGGAACTGGTGAGGTTGAGAGAGGAGTTGCGGCTGGCAAGAGAGGAGAATGGGAGGCTGAGGGGTGAGAATGAGGAGTTGAGGAGTCAGTTGGAGGAGATGGGGGGAATGCTAAGGAGTGCAAAAGAAGAAATGAAAGGGGAGATGAAAGAGTCAGAAGAGAGAATGGAAGAGAGGATGGATAAAAAGTTGGAGGGAATGATGAAAAGTGTGGAAGAAATGATGAAAGGTATGTTTAAGGGTGTTTTTGGAGAAGGGGCTGTTGGAGGCAGGTCCTCTGGAACGTGTGAAGGGGCAAGAGAGAAAGAAAAGGAGGAAGAAGTGAATGGAAGCGTGAGTGATGAAAGTGATGTGGAAATAGGAAGTAAGAAACGAGAGAATGAAAGGCAGGGTAAGGAAAAGGGGAATGAAAAGCAAGGGAAGGAACAGAGGGAAGGTAAGGATAAGTCAGGGGAAGAAAAATGGAAGAAGGGAAAGGGAAAGGAAACTGGTAAGAAGGGTAAGGAAGTGGGAAAGGCAGGAAAGAAGGGAGAGGGTGAAGGCAGTAGTGATAGTGAGGTGGATGGAGGTGAGTGGATAAAAGTGGTTAAAAAGAAGGGGAAGAAGAGTGTAATGAGTAAGATGAATGTAAGTGCGGAAGTGGACTCTTTGTATTCGGAAGAGGGTATGAAAGGACAGAGTGAAAGTAGCGAAAGTGAGAGTGAAAGTGAGAAAGAAGTGAGAAAGGCTATGTATGTGAGGGAGGTACCCCGGTGTGAAAGGTATAATGAGTATGGAAGTAGGGATGGGCATGATTTCTTTAGGGAGTATGAAAGGTTTTGTCAGGATAAGTATGGGGAAAGTAAGAGAGTGTGGGCACGAGAATTAGGAGAATATTTGACTGGGTTTTTGCTTGATATGTATAAGGTTATTATGAGTGTGGGAGATGTTGAGTATGACAAGGTGAAAGCTAGACTAGTTGAGCAAGCGAGGCGTATGAAAGCGAGTGTTAAGTATAAGAGGAAGAATGAATTTGATGAGGCAAGAATGAAAGCTGGGGAAACCTTGTCACTGTATGCTTGTAGGCTGGAGACGTTGGCAAGGAAGAAGTTTGGGGATGATGGGATAGATGACTGTAAGGAGTTAGTACGGAAGTTGTTAGGGACAGTGCCAGATGGAGTTAGAGAATATGTGAACTTGAAGCGGAAGGAGAAGAAAAGATGGACGAATGAAAGGTTGACTTGGGGAGAAATTTTGGAAATTGTAGAAGATTATGAGCTTGACAGGGTTATAAAAGAGAGCAGAAGTGTAAGTGTAAGGGCTGGGGTAGATGAGAGAGTGCCAGAGTTTGGAAGCTTTAGGGATGCAATGTTGAGGGCCCAATGAGAATGGCCGATAGTGTAATAGATAGGAGTGTAAGAGCAAGTAATGTGGAGGTGCCAGTGAGGATGAATGGTGGGGTTGTAAGGGAACAACGGGTTGGACGGGTTAGGGATAGTAGTGTACAAAGGGAAGGTCGATGAGTGGAAGTCGAGCGAAGTGTTTTAGATGTGGAAAGGAAGGACATACAAAGAATGAGTGTAGGTGGGCTTTAGGAGCGTGTTTCGGGTGTGGGCAATTGGGACATTTGGTAAGTGAGTGTACGAAAGATAGGGGGGTTAAATGCTACAGGTGCGGACAGGTGGGTCATATTGCTAATGGTTGTAGGGGTACCAGTGAATGTAATATGTGGCAACTGTGGTAAGAATGGGCATTATGCGAGAATGTGTTCAGAACCGAGAGCGAAGTGTGTTGAATGTGGAATGGAAGGGCATGTATCAAGTGTATGTAGACGAAAGAGGTGACTGTGACAGCGAATTCAGGGAAACTGAGTGTGAAGGGGTTCAAATGGGTGGGTCCTCCAGGATGCAAGCGGTGAGTGTGATGCATGTACGTGAGGGGTTGTTGCATGAGGATCAGCAATTTGTTTTGATAGAGTATAGTAGGAAACGTAAGAAAGGGAAGAACGTAAGTGAACGGGTGATCGTAAGTTGTGTGATAGATAGTGTGAATGCCAAAGTGAAAATGAGTGATAAAGCGTGTAATACGGATGAATGGGATGGTATGAATAGAACGTATAGCATATGCGGGTTTGATATAACTGAGTTGACTGAACGTGTAGGGGTAAGTGAACGGTTGGAGGCGAGCGAAAGTGTAAGAGTAAGAGAGCGTAGCAGTGATAGACGAGTGATTGAAAGCATGAATGAATCGTTGCAAGAATTGGAAAGGTCAATGAGCGAATGGGAGGGTTAGTTGAAGAATTGGGGAGGTATTTGGGAACGAGTTAGAGGGTATAGATGAGATTGTGGATGAAATTGAGAGTGGTAATAGTGAAGAAGATAGCGTGAATCTGAGAGAGAATGGAGGAGAAGATGTGAGTTTGAATGTTGCTAGAAGAGAGAATGATTCTGAGAGAATGATTGCGTGCCCGCGAACGCGATCTAGAGGACCTGCTAGTGAGCATCCGTGGGTGTTGCGTAAGGCGATTTGAAAGGTGTGTGAAAGGTGTTGGTTGGGAAATGCTAAAAGGGGGGAGAATTATAGAGGGATGAATAAATTTGTTTGTATTTAGCATTTCCCAACGTTTTGAGAGAGAGAGAGAGTGTAATTGTCGTAAGTGAGTGCTTCGGTTGTTGGAAGAGGGATGAGGTCGTTAGTTTGTTTACGGCGCTGTCTGTCTGTGGAATATGTGAAGGATTTTTCGGTTTTTGAGTGAGTCTTGAGTCAGAGCTAGTGCTGGTCTGTCGTTTGGTCTTGGACAGTTTTTTTGTGTGCTTTTTGAGAGTTGTTGGTTTTCCTTGTTAGTGTACTGTTCTTGTTGTGTATATAGTTCTATCTTCTTTTTTTATGTTTCCTTGTTTTGTTTGTGTGGTTTTGGGTGCTGTGTTGGCGACCGTGGACGCCTTACTCCATCTTCCAGCAACCGAGGATCAGGGTGAGTGTTGTGTACTGTTTTTTGTGGTTTTGAATTCCGCCACATTATATTTGGCGCCCAACATGGGGCAGCTGGTAGTGTAGCTGCAATTGAGATTAGTGGCTAGTAGTGTGACTGGAGGGAATGGAAGAGGAACTGGTGAGGTTGAGAGAGGAGTTGCGGCTGGCAAGAGAGGAGAATGGGAGGCTGAGGGGTGAGAATGAGGAGTTGAGGAGTCAGTTGGAGGAGATGGGGGGAATGCTAAGGAGTGCAAAAGAAGAAATGAAAGGGGAGATGAAAGAGTCAGAAGAGAGAATGGAAGAGAGGATGGATAAAAAGTTGGAGGAATGATGAAAAGTGTGGAAGAAATGATGAAAGGTATGTTTAAGGGTGTTTTTTTGGAGAAGGGGCTGTTGGAGGCAGGTCCTCTGGAACGTGTGAAGGGGCAAGAGAGAAAGAAAAGGAGGAAGAAGTGAATGGAAGCGTGAGTGATGAAAGTGATGTGGAAATAGGAAGTAAGAAACGAGAGAATGAAAGGCAGGGTAAGGAAAAGGGAATGAAAAGCAAGGGAAGGAACAGAGGGAAGGTAAGGATAAGTCAGGGGAAGAAAAATGGAAGAAGGGAAAGGGAAAGGAAACTGGTAAGAAGGGTAAGGGAAGTGGGAAAGGCAGGAAAGAAGGGAGAGGGTGAAGGCAGTAGTGATAGTGAGGTGGATGGAGGTGAGTGGATAAAAGTGGTTAAAAAGAAGGGAAGAAGAGTGTAATGAGTAAGATGAATGTAAGTGCGGAAGTGGACTCTTTGTATTCGGAAGAGGGTATGAAAGGACAGAGTGAAAGTAGCGAAAGTGAGAGTGAAAGTGAGAAAGAAGTGAGAAAGGCTATGTATGTGAGGGAGGTACCCGGTGTGAAAGGTATAATGAGTATGGAAGTAGGGATGGGCATGATTTCTTTAGGGAGTATGAAAGGTTTTGTCAGGATAAGTATGGGGAAAGTAAGAGAGTGTGGGCACGAGAATTAGGAGAATATTTGACTGGGTTTTTGCTTGATATGTATAGGGTTATTATGAGTGTGGGAGATGTTGAGTATGACAAGGTGAAAGCTAGACTAGTTGAGCAAGCGAGGCGTATGAAAGCGAGTGTTAAGTATAAGAGGAAGAATGAATTTGATGAGGCAAGAATGAAAGCTGGGGAAACCTTGTCACTGTATGCTTGTAGGCTGGAGACGTTGGCAAGGAAGAAGTTTGGGGATGATGGGATAGATGAATGTAAGGAGTTAGTACGGAAGTTGTTAGGGACAGTGCCAGATGGAGTTAGAGAATATGTGAACTTGAAGCGGAAGGAGAAGAAAAGATGGACGAATGAAAGGTTGACTTGGGGAGAAATTTTGGAAATTGTAGAAGATTATGAGCTTGACAGGGTTATAAAAGAGAGCAGAAGTGTAAGTGTAAGGGCTGGGGTAGATGAGAGTGCCAGAGTTTGGAAGCTTTAGGGATGCAGTGTTGAGGGGCCCAATGAGAATGGCCGATAGTGTAATAGATAGGAGTGTAAGAGCAAGTAATGTGGAGGTGCCAGTGAGGATGAATGGTGGGGTTGTAAGGGAACAACGGGTTGGACGGGTTAGGGATAGTAGTGTACAAAGGGGAAGGTTGGTGAGTGGAAGTCGAGCGAAGTGTTTTAGATGTGGAAAGGAAGGACATACAAAGAATGAGTGTAGGTGGGCTTTAGGAGCGTGTTTCGGGTGTGGGCAATTGGGACATTTGGTAAGTGAGTGTACGAAAGATAGGGGTTAAATGCTACAGGTGCGGACAGGTGGGTCATATTGCTAATGGTTGTAGGGGTACCCAGTGAATGTAATATGTGGCAACTGTGGTAAGAATGGGCATTATGAGAATGTGTTCAGAACCGAGAGCGAAGTGTGTTGAATGTGGAATGGAAGGGCATGTATCAAGTGTATGTAGACGAAAGAGGGTGACTGTGACAGTGAATTCGGGAAACTGAGTGTGAAGGGGTTCAAATGGGTGGGTCCTCCAGGATGCAAGCGGTGCGTGTGATGCATGTATGCGTGAGGGGTTGTTGCATGAGGATCAGCAATTTGTTTTGATAGAGTATGGTAGGAAACGTAAGAAAGGGAAGAACGTAAGTGAACGGAGTGATCGTAAGTTGTGTGATAGGGTGTGAATGCCAAAGTGAAAATGAGTGATAAAGCGTGTAATACGGATGAATGGGATGGTATGAATAGAACGTATAGCATATGCGGGTTTGATATAACTGAGTTGACTGAACGTGTAGGGTAAGTGAACGGTTGGAGGTGAGCAAAAGTGTAAGAGTAAGAGAGCGTAGCAGTGATAGACGAGTGATTGAAAGCATGAATGAATCGTTGCAAGAATTGGAAAGGTCAATGAGCGAATGGGAGGGGTTAGTTGAAGAATTGGGGAGTATTTGGGAACGAGTTAGAGGGTATAGATGAGATTGTGGATGAAATTGAGAGTGGTAATAGTGAAGAAGATAGCGTGAATCTGAGAGAGAATGGAGGAGAAGATGTGAGTTTGAATGTTGCTAGAAGAGAGAATGATTCTGAGAGAATGATTGCGTGCCCATGAGCGCGATCTAGAGGACCTGCTAGTGAGCATCCGTGGGTGTTGCGTAAAGGCGATTTGAAAGGTGTGTGAAAGGTGTTGGTTGGGAAATGCTAAAATGGGGGAGAATTATAGAGGGATGAATAAATTTGTTTGTATTTAGCATTTCCCAACGTTTTAAGAGAGAGAGAGAGAGAGAGAGAGAGTAATTGTCGTAAGTGAGTGCTTCGGCTGCTGGAAGAGGGATGAGGTTGTTAGTTTGTTTACGGCGCTGTCTGTCTGTGGAATATGTAAGGATTTTTCGGTTTTTGAGTGAGTCTTGAGTCAGAGCTAGTGCTGGTCTGTTGTTTGGTCTTGGACAGTTTTTTTGTGTGCTTTTTGAGAGTTGTTGGTTTTCCTTATTAGTGTACTGTTCTTGTTGTGTATATAGTTCTATCTTTTTTTATGTTTCCTTGTTTTGTTTGTGTGGTTTTGGGTGCTGTGTTGGCGACTGTGGACGCCTTACTCCATCTTCCAACAACCGAGGATCAGGGTGAGTGTTGTGTACTGTTTTTTGTGGTTTTGAATTCCGCCACAGCAAGACCACCCTGAATGGGGAGGTGTCGAGAGGTCTCACCCACAGGAACTCTCAAAGAAGTAATGAGAATCCCTCTGCCCTTGGCGTAATGATTGTTAGCATTGTTAATAGTAAGAGTGAGAACAGCTTTTCCACGTGTTCCTTGAGTAACAGTAAAGGCCCTGAAGGAAGCAGCTCTCCCTATCTTGAGGAGTGTCTGCCTCAAGAGCAGTAAGATGAGGAGAAATGCCTACAGTGCCTGAAATCTCTGCAAGAACCTGAGGCCATGCTCCTGTTAGAGCAGAGGGGTGGTGACAGGTATCTTTTCCAGAAACTTCAGTCATTGGACAAGGACTGATTGGATCTCCTCTGCCTACTAAGAGAGGAGCAGCCCTAATATAAGGAGAGTAAGTTTCACCTTTTTCTTGTCTGGTGAAGGCATAGGTGGCTTCACAAACTGAGGGTTGGTCTTCTCAGAAGGAAAAGCTCTAGAAGTGTGGGGAAGGAGGATGTTCTGGAAGGACTTGGAATGGGGTCTCCACTAGGCAAAGCATCCTTCTCAGGCTTCCTCATCCTCTTTCCACAATGCTCCCATTGTGGAGAAGGCCACACATCACATTCCGAACAAGGGGAATAGCAAGTGCACTCTTTGGCCGTGTAAGAAATACACACTTGAGTGCGGATCTACCGCAAAAGGTGACAAACCAATTACAAGGTCGATCTCAACCTTCACAACAGCATGTCTTGTCTACTCTCCATCAAGACAAAGAAACAACAATAAGCACTTTCAGGTACAAAATGGCATCAGTAATATAGGTAAGCACTTAGACTGGATAAACAACATAGTAGAAAAACCATGCAAAAGAATCAGCCGGCACACAAACAAAGCAAACACAAGAAACACATTTGCACCACATCGCAAGCAGCAGGACAATGGGCAGTGTCGATCGGTTGAGAATGGACATCCTCCTCTTACATTTCTACCTGAGCACCATCCAGGTTTAGTGAGTGCAAAGCCTATCCAGCTCATGCACAGAAGGATATTGCATGTATGAAAGGCAGTGTTTGTATCCCATTAGGAAAAAACAAAACTTTGAATTATAAAGTTACTACCATTGTGTTAAGACATAGCATGGGGCTAGATGTGGAAAATACTTTGTTAAACTTCCCTTGCCTTCTCACAATGTTATGTCATCATGTCAGTGCTGTTCTATCACATAATCCAGTACTGGAAATGTATGAAAGAAAGGAGCAAGGATAAGTATTGAAATAATACTGTGGCATGAAGGATATTTAGGCATGAACACAAGAAAAGACAGTTAGTACTCCAGTACCTCACATTATACGTATCTCTGAAGAGATCACACGATTTAGTGACTTACTTTCCCTCTGCTGCCAAGCTTTAGAATTTTCTTCATTACATTTTCCAAAATCTTAGTTCTTCCTTAAGAGGCAAGCCTGCTGCCTCCTACACTACTCTTCTTTCCAAGTTCTTTGGATCTAGCCAACAAAAAGGTATTTGACTACCATCTCTCTGATCTTATTTATCTCAAACTGCCTTATGAATCCTTTCACAGAGTCAACACTGGACTGCATTCCTGCAACTGTAAAACTATATTTTTGAGGTGAAACTTACCCTCTATCATTGAGCTTTATCTGCGACTACTTGAGGCAGGTTCGACAAGTGTTAAAACTGATACTATTGTTAACGAATGCTCCCAGTAGTTACTACCTCGCCCTTTTGTAGGGTGGTAGCGAATGTTTCGGTTGCTCATTCTACTTGTTGATGAACACGGATGGCTGTGTAGACAAGTGCTCTGAAGTTTGGTTTGTTTTTCATGGTCGTCTAAATGGATTGTCTAGACTGTGGTTTGTTATTCACTATGGATTCTTCTTCTCAATCTTCCTTATCAGAATCTCTTAGATTTTGCAAGGTAAGCAGTTGCAAGACCAGATTGGTTTCTTTGAAGTACGATACACATGAATTATGCATTGATTATTTGGGTAACTTGTGATTCGGACAACCATTGTGATGATTGCAGAGAATGGTCTTTGCACAAGATAGAGGAGATGGTAAAGTATCGTATTAGGAAAGAGAAGGATGGACTTAGAAAGAGTGTAAAAAGAACAGGGAGTCTTGCATCTAAATCTTCCTTAGAAGTAACTTCTGATAAGTGATAGGTAGGTCTATTGATTCTCCTTCTTCTAGTAGATTCACATCCATCCACACCCACTAAGTCAGTTCAGGTAGTAGGTTAGATTCAATGCAGTCTGATCTTGATTCTATAAAATCTAGGATGGACTTTTTTATGTAACAAGTTTGGATCTCTTGCCTCTAATGTATCCAGTGCAATGGCAGGGACAATATCACCTCGTTCTATTGCTGTGGATGCAGCCTTGCCTGTCCCGTCAGCTCCATCTGCCGACAGGCCTGGTAGTGCCGGGGTTCCCAAAAAAAGGACTAATATCTCAGGAAGTTCATCGACTGTCCCCTCTGTCTCCTGCCTTTGCTTCTCAGTCTTCAGTGGACAAACACAGATATTGCTCATGGTAGGGTGGAAAGGTCTAGGCCTTTGTCTTTGAATCTGTTGTCCCAAGGTTATTAAAGTGATTCGTTCGAACCAGGTAACCGATTACTTTTGGCAGCAAATGATGCTGCTGCTCCTGCAGCTGCCTCAAGGAGTCTGGAGTCCTTAGTTAGGCATTCAGGTAGCAAGCTTTCGTGCCTAGACTCCCTTGCTGTTGACAATGGTCCAAGTTTTGATGTCATCAAGGCTGTGGGTATGTCCACTTCCAAGGCTTTTGTGGCTTTTATGGGCTGTCTTTCTGAAGCAAAGACTAAGTGTGTCAAATATTTGAAGCCACAGGAAGTGTCGAGTCCGCATGAGCTTCCCATGTGTCTTTGTCATGGCTGCGCCAGGCGTATTCTAGGCCACAGGAAGCTTCGTCGAGCCTGCACGCTGCCTCATCAAGTCCGAGGAAAGAGTAGGTGAATCTCAAGAGACAGTAGGCCACAGTTAGTGTCAGTGACATGTGAGTCTTTGAATAACAAGAGGAGTGAGGAGGTAAGTGCGAGCAAATGCGTTCACTTAATGGCAACAAGGGGACAGGTTGCACTTTTCCTGTGCTGTGTTGGAAGGCAAGTCACCATGGTTAAAGGGTTCTTGCCCTCCTGTGTCAGCCAGATTTTCTCAGTCAGATCTTGAGAGAGACCGATCTCAGTTCAAGTATTTACCAGAGTGGATTAATAGAATTTTAGTGCCAGCTCTTACAAGACCATCTAGTTCTGAGGCTTCTTCAGTTGTTACAGATGAGGAAGACTAGTTTAGGCCCAGCTCTTCCTCTCAACATTCTCCTCCTCCTACTTTACCCTCAGAGAAGGAAGAGGAACACTTAGAATTGGTCACCTCAGGTTTTAAGGAACTGGTTCAAATGTATTTGGACAGATATACACAGTTCTTTACAGTGGAGTATTCTAAGACTGCTCGCTCTCTAGGAGCTTCCAGGTTGTGGTCTGATTATTCTCCTCTCCCTTCCCTTAAGCTATCAGATTCTGTATATGGGAAATTTGACTCTATTGCTAAGGCTTTGCCTAAGATCTCCTCTAAATGATCCTCTTTTTTGTCTCCCTTCCCTCATGCTAGGAAGTCACTAGTGTATCGGACATGGGAGTTTCTCCCCTTTTCTCCTTACCCCGCAATGGATGGTGCCTATTTTGTCCATGATTTTTCTGACTGAGAAAGGCACTATTGTATCAAGCAGATTGCATTTCTTTATTCCAAAGGCTGAGAATATGTATAAGAGTTTAACTAACGCTATCGAAACTGTCCTTCAGTGAAATTGCACTGAACACACTTGAACAGTGTTTGAAGCTATCTCTTTGTACAGTGTTTGAAGCTATCCCATAACGTAAGCAACCTTAAAGCTTTGCTCTCTGCTTGTTCCTTCAGTCTCCCCCTTTAGTAAACAGTCTTTAACTTCAGTGCATCCTTTCAGGAAGATTATGGACAAAAAACTGTGTCTATAGCCATGGAGACTGAGAAGACAGAGAATAGGCCTTTTATCCATCAGTCCCAAGCTTCTAAAGGGAAGTCTCCTACGTCTTCCACTTCTTTTACTAGGTCTTCCTGTCCAAGTGCTGGAAGGAGTAAAGTATCCTTTCACCAAAAAAGTTTCCACTGTTGAAGGAAGTACTCAAGTAACTGAGGAAATCCTGGAACTCCACGATTCTAATCGCGCCTTGGTGGCCGAGGAGGCATTGGTTCACAGACCTCCTAGAAATGTCGATATAAGTTCCCAAACTACCTTTTTGGACAAATCTACCTTGATATATAGGGACAGGGAGGCTGCACGGAAATATCAACATGCTTCGTTTAACCACTTGGAAACTGTCAGCAAGCTCCTCGGAGCTAGAGGCTTTTCAAAGTCGTCTAGGGACTCTATTCTCACTGCAAGGAGAAAGTCCACTAATATCAGAAACAATGGGAACTATATAGATCATGGTATAAGTCCAGGGAAATTTTCATGTCTTTGCACAGCATAGATAATGTACAGTAATGAAGTTTCTGCGATTCTTAAGATATGCTAAAGGTTTGTCTTTTGCCTCCATCAAAGCTATAAATCCATGCTGGCTTCTGTTTTAAGGCATACTGGATTGGATATTTCAAAAGATGTTGAGTTACGTGAAACTGTTCGCTCATTTCAATCAGAAACCTCTTTCATGGAACCTAGATGTCTTACGACACCTTAGAGGCCCTCCTTTTGAACCCCTGAGAGAGGCTTCTCTCAAGGCTCTTTCTTTGAAAACCCAGTTTCTGGTGGCCTTGGCTTCAGCCAAAAGAATAAGTGAATTGTAAATGATGATATTATTAGTAAGGTTTTCACATGCTGGAGCAGAATTATCTTTTCTGGCTTCCTTTCGTGCCAAGAACGATGTCAAGGCCAAAGCTCTTCCTAGAGTTTTCTCTATCCCTTCATTAAAAACTCTAACTCCTGAGGAAGGACAGCTGGTTTTATGCCATTAGGGCTCTGAGGTATCATATGTCCCATCTCCACCTGTAAGGAAGCAATGTAGGAACCTATTTTGTTCAGTCAGGAAGCCTGAGGTTCTTATGTCTAAGAATGCTATGGTTTTCTTGACTAAGTTCTTAATTCTCGAGGCACACCATGCAGTCTCTCCAGAGGTTTGTCCCCTTTTGAATGTGAAACCACACAACGTTACAGCAGCGGCTATATCTGTTAGTTTTCACCAGCACCTCTCTCTAGACTGTCTAGTCTTGGCAGCACAGTGGAGTTGTTGCTCTGTATTTGCTTCCAGCTACTTGAGGCACATAGAGGTCCAGTATGAAGACTCGTGTGCTAGCACCTTTGGTTTCAGCTGAGAGATTATCTCAGTCTTCCTTTTATATGTCACGAACAGAAAAAGGTTCTCTCTAGCTACCTCCTTCCTGGGTAAAGGGGAACAACTGTATGTGATGAGTTCATACATGGTAGTTTACTCAACTTGATCTATTTGGATCATTTTGTATACTGTAGTTGTCTTTGCTTTGTTTGTTCTTGGATGAGGGCAAACAAAGCCTCTCTATTTTTAGAGTAAATTATGTTATTTTATGTTGCAGAGCCATTGCTTCTCATTGGAGAAAGCTTCCCTGAGCTGATTAAGTACCACTTATCTTCCAGTTTGGGCTCGTTGTTTTTGAGTGTAAGGTGCCACGGCAACTCGATTAGGTAGGTGGTAACTCTTGAGGGATCATAGTTTAGTTACGGTTGTAGCTCTCATCAGCTTTGCAGGCCTGAGGCACAGGGGCCAATAAATTGCCATTCTGCCATCCGACAAGTACTTGCCATGGGATCATATTCACCAGATAAGCAACAATGAGGATATTTTTATGATATCTGATAATTCGGACATAGGGAATCTCTTGCCCTCCTCCAGCACACAATGTTCGAGTCAGCTATGATAGAGGGTAAGTTTCACCTCAAAAATAATGATTTTTATGATAAAATCAATTTTTTAGGTACTTACCCTCTATCACTGAAAACCTCCCTCCTCCCCTCTTAAGAGATTAAGAGTAGAGTGAGCAACCGAAACATTCGCTGTCTTACCCCCACCCTACAAAGGGTGGAAGAGTAACTACTGGGAGCATTCGTTAACGACTGTTTCAATTTTACACCTGTTGAACCCATGCCCAGTAGTCGCAGATAAAGCTAAATGATAGAGGGTGAGTACTGTACATAAAAAATTGATTTTATCATAAAAATCATTATTTTTTTCTTTGTTGTTGCTGTGCCTGTTCAGCTGTAAACCTAAACTACTGTTTATGCATAGTACTAGAGATAAATTTATGGTTGCAATTTCTCAAAAGTTCAAAGAAAACACACTGACGTATTCCAACATGTATTCAGAGTGACGTAGTCACTACAGCTTACACTGCCTTCCTTTAGAGAGGATGGTTTGGTGATCATATGGGGGAGAGAATTCTCAAGTTTTAAATGATTTGAAAGATTGTACAAATTCAAAAAGGAAAATGCTGATGCAGTGATTAAATTGTGCCTTAAAAATTAACACATGAAATACATACAATAAAAATAGGAATATAAAATCTTGAATACAGCAGATGATAAGACTATACTGTAATAGGATGTCTGTCTACACAGACAACAAGGAACATATGAAAATGAATGAAGCTTACTATGCCACCTATTATATACATATGGGATGAAGTAATTAACAATGGGTATACTTTGCAATATAACAAGAAGCTATGAAAAGAGGCTGAACATAGGACAAAGCAAAATTTTTTGCATCAGCAGAGGTACAAGAGATTAGCAAGTCCCCAGAGTTTTGCTTCAGAAAACCAGAGAATGGTTTGATATGTATGGTATTGTGTAAATAGTTACAAACTTTTATCATCCACTACTGACAGAATAAGAGACAGTACAAGGGCATTGGGTAGCTGACATTCTATTTGTAGCGTGACACTTAACCTATGCAAATTGTGTACAAAATGTATTACATATTTAAAAGCATGAGTATCTGTCTTTCATGGTTATGTACTAACCTAAATTTCATTCATAAAAAAAAATCATACAAAATTTCTCATATACAGTATGTATCTGATACACAAAATAATCGACATCACACAGTTATAAAGGCATCCTCAGGAAAAGACTCAAATTTATGAGGAACGTAAAGTGCTTAGTTACAATCAAGGGACAGAAGCTGCTGTGCCACTTCATATCGTAGATACTCAGAAAAGCATGCTTCCCCATACACTTAAATTATTTATTTTCAATATTTAATTACTTCCCAAACTTATTTGGTAACCTTCTTAAGAGTACAACTGCTTGTGACAAAATTCAAATTAGAATACAATATAACTCCTCAGGGACCAGAATCAACAAATCAGAAATATCCATAATGCTGGATATTGTCATAGGCAAATCATAATGATACTGTTTTAAATAAATGGCTCCAAATCTAGTCAACTATGAGATTCAATTTTCCTTAATAAAAACTTAACTCTGCACAAATCTTTAAAAACTATCTTTACCGTGACAATAACCTTCCATCCACAAAATGTAAAGAAGGTTATAAAAATCAGAATGATTCAGAAGAATAAACAAAAATATAAACGGCTTTGATAATATCAGTAATTTTGACTAATATTTTACCAAGGCAAAGTAAAGTTCCATACAAACAGGTAATTGGATCACAGTTACCTGGAGAGGATTAAACAGGCCCCAAAGAGAAGCAAAAAGTCTACAGTTCTATTGAAGAAATGGAACACAAATTGCCTTAGGAAAACTGTAGAAACTTGTTTTGCACCAACAGTTACATTTGTATTCCATTAATCTTTATAAATGATTGTATAAAAAAAATTCAACTAGGGAAAAACTAATACATGCTATAATTCAGTCTGATATTCAACTGTAGCAAATACTGTACTTAAATCAATATGGTTAAGTAGATCAAACACAAAATTAACAGTTCAAATGTTTTGACAAATGAACGACTTCTAATTTATTATGAAAAATGAAGCACCTCTCAGCAGACCCTCGGCATATCAGAGAACAGAGATGCATTAAATTTCATCCCAGGGGTATGCTTCCCTATTTCCCACCTAACCTTCTGAAAAGTCCAAAATAAAATTAGCCTTCTATAAATACCTAGATAAGTATGAACCAAATTCCTCTGAGCATGTTCCAGTGACATAAACTTGATCATCTTTTGTTACTTTGCTCACAGTAACTTTATACCAGTCATTTGTTTTGTGTTGTAGTTCAACTGGATGTTAAATGATGTTGAATATCAAGAATATAAGTTTAGTCTTTCAATGTGCATTATGCATTTCACATTTTTTTTACTTTTTTAGAAAATACATGTTACCAAACTACTTCATGTCAACAATTCCAGTAAAACATCTGTGCATGGAACCAGCATGGGTAATGGTTGTAAAATGAAAGAGGAGGAAGAACTATGAGACGCAACAAAAGAGAAGATATTCAATATGATGAAATGACATTTATAACAAAAGATGTTCAGGATAAAATACCTAATTAGATAAGGTAATTATAATGCATTATTAACAACTACAGTAAAATAGAATTCCCAAGGTTGAACCTCATGAAACAAACTGAAAATTGTATACAAGAGATAAATATCACAGCCTTTCATTACTATATCCAAGCCCTTTCACAAAGAAAATAAAGGAACCTAAGATGGTTATCCTCCTCCAAAACGAACCAGTATGTACTACTGTAACTAGTATGGTAACATGTTTATCTGTTGTTAGATGTCATAAATCTGACAGATACCGAAGGAACGACTTAAATGTTTTCCATATTAAAAAAACATATGGTAAACAGTACAAATATTTCCACAGACAATGCCAAAAATTTTTTATTGAGATTCTTGATGTTCATTTTGACATAATAAAAAACCCGTTATTTACCAAGATTTCTTTGACAGGTATGTTTCATAAAATCAATATCAATTTTAAGTCTGAATGTATTTTTACATCACATTCCTCACCTTAAATTGATTTTGTCCATCCAAAAGGTGTCTTCATAACACACTATAGACTGAAAATATTTTCACAAAAAATCCATAAAAATTATTTTACAAACTCTTTACAAATAATGAAAATTTGTGTGTGCTAATTTCTGTTCCAATGCAAGTGGAAGAACAAGAAGTGCTCCTGTTAGTGCTGGTTACATTCAAAAGAAGGTAGAGAGAGCACAATATGTGCCTTGCCTTTAGACTTTGAGACGCTCTAACAATTTGAAAAATATCTTTGCTATTAAATACTTCAAAAGTGCAGTAACAAAGTCTGATATATTTTTTAAAAACCCAATGTCAATCTTTATATCAATAATGCCATGATACCTCATGAATGCAACCTTGGCCAAATAACAAGAAGCTTTTGAAGCTAAGCTTAATTACAAACATCTTTGATTGAAGCTACTGTATAAGATACTGTACCTCACTCCATTGTCAAAAACTCTGGCAAAACCATGTTGCTCAGATAAACTCCATAGTTCTGAGAATAAGTATACATCCTAATTACTCAACTTAACTTCAAGTACTGAAGACTCACTGAAAGCACATCCACCTCTCAGAACTGTCCCTCACTCACATCCACATCAGCCATATACACTCCACGTTTCCTGATACTATATTTTATAAAACTTCCTCCCAATGATAAGGTTACAAAAGTGGAAATTTATGCAAATTATAATATTTTCTTTGTAACTTGTGGTCCTTATCTTCCACATAACAGTGAAAGTGTTTCATTCATAATTAAAAATTAACTTCACAAGCTGCTTACTATGTCTGACTTGCTTATATGATAAGGCTTGTAATAACTTTAACTAGTAAAGCTAGTGCTACTTTCTACAAGATCCCTTCCATCCTGAATTTGAGTATAATAATTATTGACGTGACTGGATGTTAACAAAAGCTTGAAGCTACAGTAATTTACCAAAACAAGATATACCCTCCAGAAAGACCCAGGTAACAAATAAATTCAATTCTATTTCCTTCATTTATCATTTCTTGTCTCGGTGTCGATTGCATAAAATACTAGTACATTTCACCATTGTATATGTTATAAATTTCAAGATTTTTTCTGAAAATTCCTAGTTTTAACTCAAATTTTCAAGAAATCATCAGTAAAAAAGCTTAATTTGATTACACTGCAAAACCACAGCTATTTTAGACACCCAGAACTGATTAATACCAAATACTGGCAGGATGAAAATAATGCTTACTGAAGTGATGAAATTACAGCACCTTTATTATAAAAATGGAAATAAAAATACTAACCTGTTAATCTGGCTAAAGAACCTCACAGAAAATCACACTGGCAAGTTTTATACTATGCAAGATTCATGATATAAGCACTTCAACATGAATAAGCTATGCTTTATAATTGGCCAATATACCTTCATTTACTGGCCACATTTAACTTTAAATAGGATTTATAAAAATCACCAGCACATTCACATCATGCTAACCTTAAACTCTAAATCACCTACTATCTACAAATGCAAAAAACACAATGTTTACATCACATTCAATTACTTGGGGGTGGGGGCATCCATCATACCACAATTCAAAAGCTGGTGGCATACAACAGCAAAAACACTATATGACAGACATTATAATGCTGTTTAATAAACAGAAGAGGAGTAGATGTATACAATTATGTATATGACACTGATTTAATATGTCTATAATGTTTTGCATTACTTGTTTCTTTAGTTTCAATCCTAATGTAAATTTTAGTTAGGTTGCAATTGGAATATAAAATTCCAATCACACCATAGTAAACTTCACAGCCACACTATTGGACTTGAGTTTAAGGTACAGTTTCCCAAAACATTTGCCAGCTATTTTGAAATTTCTTTTAGTACTGAAGCATCACTAAAAATAAAACCAATGTGTGTTTAGTTGTATATGTAACCTGTATTATATATTAGGGACCCTGATGAAGTGTTTCTCCCTGGATGCTCCCTACCCTGACAAGTATGAGACTAGTGGTTTTTGGCCCCACAAGGCCACTAATACTTATCCAACAGCAGACTCCAGACACCATGGGGATGACAGATGACAGGAATAAAATGAAAATTCTTGGCATCAAAGCAAAGAAGATAACAGGATTCACAAAACGAGCATTTGTCAAAAGGTAATCAACTAATTCTTTTCTTCTGGATTGCTTAAAATGCATTTTCTAGTTCCAAAATTCACCTGTATACAACAATTAAACAAACAGGATTCATTAAAGTTTTACCAAAACAAGAATCTTCCAAACAACTCCTACAGAACTGGTAAAAATATCTGAAGAAAATATTTATAATCTAACAATATTTTTTTCCTTTTGTAATTTAATTTTCTAAATTTGGAAGGTTTCATAATTTCATAAAAACAATTCAAATCATACAATTTACAGTGTAAAGGGAGTATATCAGTATCATTCCCATACTATACCATGAATTTTAACCAAAATTTCCTTAAAACTGAAACACTGCAACTGTTATATCTAATCAAGCAATAGGCATTTCCATTTTCTGAACCCATTCAGTCTCATTATTTCTCACGCTGAAGTAGAGCAACCAAAGTTGAAAACAGGATGGTCCATATGTTTCAAAATATGACTCAGATTCCTAATGTCAGAAAAGTTTTGAAACTTGATACTTGGAGCCCATTTTCAAAACAAATTACACTTGTACCATAAGTTACTTTACATAAAGTAATATCTATTATGACAAGACGTTGAGACACTACAATTACTGCATTTTTACTTAAGTAAACTAATATTGAGCTTGATTGAGAAAATGCATGTCGATATACTAATATGAAATTAGTCAAGTATGAAAACACTACTTGCATATTGGTATATCAAATTGCTGTAATTTCCAAAAACACTAAACACTGTATGCCTTACTAAAATTTTGAACAAAAGCAGGAATTAACAAAAGTTCAATATGGTATCTTATCACTTTACAGACATTTAAAACATACTGTACTTCTACACCATTTCACATTTGTGCTTTTCACTTTTAAAAAAAGGATTTTGCTTCACGTCCAAATTCATACCAATCTAGGACATACAAAAATACACTAGCATCACAATAACACTGTATTGTAAGAAAAAAAATGTTTTCTACACAAGATGACTCTCAGTATAAAAGAAAATGCAGTTATGCAAATAGCTCTTACTAAATGAAAACATTCACAACATTTAGGAAGCAAGTTAATGGTGGCAATGCCACAAACCTGATGGCATCCTTAGTGGCTGCTTGGATCATAAAAGTTCTCCTTGTATGCTTCTTGCAAGACGGATTGTGGATATTGAAATACATCAAAATCCCTAACTTGTTTATCATGTCCATACTCAAATATTGCCTTTTCTTTTTGGCTATATTTGCAATATCTTGTCAAAAACCTATAGAACAATGTCTCACCAATTTTGCTGATAACAACTGCTCATGTCATGGACTTCTGCAGATAAAACAAATTATTAAGAAACTGCCATGTCCTTTAATCCTGAATATTTACACTTGCCAAGAGATTTTTTCTTGTATGCTGAGTACACAGACAGTGATGCATGTGAAACGTACTTAAAAAGCTCACTGATTAAAAAATCTAGCAATTACAAATTTTTCTAATTGTGCAACACATAGTTTTGAATGAGATCATTTTTATCTAAAGATATCACTTTAACTGCATTAAGGCTTTGCAGAAGATACTTTAAACAATATAACCAGGGTACTTGATTAAAGATCATTTTCTATCAAGTTCCATGTACTTTGTTCCAAAGCTACTTCAGTTTTTCGATGGATTTCTTTGAGGAAAAGAGGATGCTTAAATGGAAAACACGATTGTTCAGCAAATCTTATTGCTTTCGATAAGAGGAAGATGTGTTGATGTCACTCACATTTGAAGAAATTGTGTTCTGGAGCTGGTAGACTAACTTACAGTTTCCTGATAAGTAGTAAGTCACAAGTTAGAGTCCTGAAGACTAAAGAGGGAAATAGGGAAAGTTTTGATCTGTGTCTGCCATTGAGAGGACAACTGGAAGAACTTCACATTTGTCCATTCGGCTGAATCCACATTTACTGTAAATAGAATGCAAAATTATTAAAATTTTAATAAAAAATAAATAAGCCTCCATATTAATTTATATCACAACAGACTACCAACTACACACTAACATTGTATTTACAGACAATAAAGGCTTTCAGGAGCCTTCAGCTCAATTAACATGCAATTTGAAACATGTTAAAATGAAACAAGCTTGAGTGATAAAAACTAAACTTCAATACTGGGAACCTACATCTATTATAGCATAATATACAATAACCAAACATCGCAGTTCTAAATACAGGTACTGAGCTTGAACTAAAAAAAAACATAATGACTATTAAGAAGTTTTCTGCCTATTACTGTAATATGAAAACACTTCAATCCAAATTGTGAGAGAAGGATAAACCATACATGGCAATACAGTATTCAGTGATATGCAAAAAAAAAAAAAAAAAAAACTGAGTGAAGTGGAATGGGCTTCTCAATCTTTGCCAAATGAAAATATATCCTTAAAGTGTGTACTGTACACTTCCAATCCTAGGTCCTTGGCATCATGAAGTTTCTACCATCCCCCGAAGGTGGAAAAAATATAAATGAAAGTTAAGATGAAAGTTTAGTGTTGATGAGGTCTTCTATATATATAAGAAAACTAAGGCTCACACTTCCCAAAATCTTGATGCTTGCAACTATGGTTGTGTTGTCGCTCATCAACACTAATGAGTACCTCCCGAGACGATCCTGGAATGCTTGCAATGCTAACCAAACTCCTGGCATCTCCAAGACATTGATATGCAGAATCAGCCACACATCTGAAATTAACTCCCCTCTCAGGTGTGTACTCCTCCCCTTCTTCCATTCATCTGTAAACAAAAGCATGTCCAGAGGGGAGGGGGGTGGGGTGGAGCTCAATGGCCCAAGGCCACCTGTCACAGCTGAGAGGGTTGTTCCTTTTGGGATAGGAACTGCACCTCTACCTCTTTGAGCCCACCAAGAAGGCTCTTACTGCTACAGATCACGATTCCTAGATTGAGACAAAAGGCCAGCAGACAATTCCTGTTACAAACAATCTTTAGATAGAGCCAAGCCAAGACCAAGGTATTTACCTGAGAAAATACCTGAGGAGTAGTCACCAGTCTAAAGCACAAGACCTTAAACTGGAAGGCCATCTTGTTACAGACAAAGTGGTGGTACCTACAAGTGTCATGATGAATGGGTACTTGAAAGTTCACATCTTGTAGGGCTAACAAAAGCATGAAGTCACCCCCTCTGATGGAATCTAATACTGAACATCACATTTCCATTTAAAAATGAGTATGTAGAACATACTCATTCAAAGCTGAGAGGTCAGTCACCAGTCTCCACCCCAGATTCCCTTCTATACTAGAAACTCCCAAGACTGGTGATCTACAACTTCCACTGTGCCTTTTCCAACATCGCTCCCACCTCAGCCAGCAAGAGGGTAAGATGGGAACAGAATTGATGTCTTTGAGAGAAGTGGAAGAACATCCTTGAACAGTAGCCTGAATCTGTCCTGAAGGACTGATACAAACCAAGTTCTGCTCCTTGTTGCTGCCATTTGCAACCCTCTACTTGTGGCAGTGGAGAAGGAAGACCACCACTCTCAGCAACCTCCTCCCTTCCAAGTGGGTTAGAGAAAGGGACAAAAGGGCTGGAAAGACTCCTTACCTTTCTTGGAGGTGGCAGAACACTGGGCTTTGTGTCTGAAATTCTGAAGAACAGGCTTCTTCATAGCACCAGAAGTGGAGGGTTTTGTTGCACATGAAGATTTAGAGACAGGGGCCTTTGCCCCCTGCAAAAGTTTGAAGGACACTGTTCAATTGAAGATGGAGTCTCAGGAATTCTCTCTCCTCAGCTCAACTGCAGCCTCTACCTTCCGCAGAGGAAAAAGTAGAGGTGAGTTAAACACTGGATTGTTTCGCAGCAAGAAGATACTCTAGTGCAGTGGTTTTCGACCTTTTTCATACCAGAACCCCTTATGAGCAACTCAATATGACCGATGGCCCCATTTAAAAGTTTTCATTCAATAATATGTAGGGTTACCATATTTTCATCAACCAAAGACAGTGCAAAAGGAACCTATATTCACTATGATGGATCCCAAACCTATCTACACGTTTTTATTTATTCCTCCTTCCAAATCTATTAGACATTTTTTCCTCTGATGGGTCACAAGTTTATCTGAAAACACGATTTTTTGCTTCATCTCTGCTTCCAATTCTGTTAGGCCTTTTTGCTCTGAAGGGTCCAAAGCCTATCTGCAAACACAATTTTTTACTGTCAGTGTGCCATATACACACACATTCCCACTAAACACTGGAACACTGTTGGGTGACTACTTGTCCTGAACATTCTGGGGCATTTTTCTGACTGACTGGGACTTCCAGGACAGGGCCTCAAATCCCGGCCAAACTGGGATGTATGGTACCCCTAATCATATGTAATGTCCTAGTATAAAAATGGCACTGCACTGTAATAAGCTTGCTACTTGCATTAAAAAGATATTATTATAACTATTTCTGATGATCAGGTGTTGCTTCGTGTAATGGCAGTGAAGTTGAAAAAAGCTAAAACATACCCTCGCTCAAGAGCGATCTTACAACCCCAGAAAAAAGGCTGGCAACCCCCAGGTTGAGAACCTCTGCTCTAGTGAGAAACCTGCTAAGAAAATAAGGAGAGAATCCTATCTCCCCTGTGAAGGACCAGGTTTGCACATTGGTGGTTAGTGTTAAAAGAGAAACTTGTTTGTCAGTTGGCAGACTGACACATCCAATTGCAGAGAAGTAGCCCACACATCCTCCTGCATATAGCATCTGCTGGCATGAAAGCAACAGGAGTTTGCTCTACCTTCTGCAAGGAAATTTCCTGACCTTAGATCAGGGGAGGCTAACTGAGAGAAGGTGAACTGAGGGGAGGCAAACACCCTGATCTGAGGTCAGGGTGTTCACCTCTGAGGGGAGGTGAACACCTTGATCTGAGGCAAGGGAATTTCCTGACCTCCGATCTGGTGTTAAACCTCCCCTCAGCTAACTGAGAACAAGGCAGATGAGAAGCCAAGGGTGCCTCTCAGTGAATATTATGCTTATGAATGAGCAAAATAACCTATCAAAAATATTGCTCCAGCTCAGCCTGTAAGGGTTTGCAGGGGAGAGGGACACTGAAAACCCAAGGGATCCAATGGCGCATGAGCTACCTTCTCTTCTGGAGAAAAGACCACATTAGACTTCTGCTCCCTCTCTTGGTCTCGATCCTGTCCAGCACCAGACGCACCTCTCTCCAAGAAAGGAAGACGATATCCCACAAGTTCATGGTCCAATCAGCTTCAGACTTTGACCCAGTTGCCCTCTGCTCCTTTACTCAATCACAACCAAGTAAGAAATCAGGAAAGAAAAAAAGTTGTACCACCACTCTTGTGCGCTCCATGCCCACTCTCCCTCAAGGAAGAGTGTTCATCTTGCATATGCCCTGGAGAGCGTGTGCGCCAAGCAAGAAGGAGCTGCTGCTTTCATTCCCCAATCCCCAATTTAAACATGAAAAAGAACCTGTCCTGTTGCTCAACTGTGCACAACTGGGAGACCATGCACACACTGAAGAGCAAACAGGCTGAGCATGTACACCCCTCCTCACAACTCTTGGAGTCACAAAGGAGAGGAGTTACCCTGAACTGCAACTCGCACCTAGTATGGGGAGAGCAGGGGGGATGCACAGAGCCATCCTGGGGTGACCTAGACAGCTCACAGTGATGGTGAAGGGGAGGTCCTCTCATCCAAGTGGGCATGCACGATGGTGACAGCCCTGCTAGAGTTATGTTGATCACAATGTGGTGATCTGGCACCTCTGCCCTCCTGCCATTTCTTCTTCATTCATAGAGAATGAGAACCCAGAGACGAGGAGGATGAAGAAGATGAGCTGAACAAAACAGACAGCAATAAGGAAGACAATGAAGATGATGAAGAATGGCAGGAACGCTTCTTCCTTTTCTCAAGACTTCTTGCTCACCTTCAACTCATAAGGGTTGGCTGAGGCAAGTATGGAAGAAGTCAAAGTAGTTATTTGTCCCACTCCTCTTTTCTACCAGGAAGTCAAGGAAGGAAGACAGTGACTGACTATCGTGAATAAGCCAGCGACTCACTACTGGGAATGTTAAATATTCAAAAAGAAGACATAAATATTCAAAAGAAGACATCTCCTTTGCTGGTTTCCTCATCCTCAGATGGCAACTGGGGGCATAAAGGAGCTGGAAAGATTCAGCAGCATCACCTGGGAAAAGTAACCCCCAGAAAAAACTGGTAAGCACTTCTTGTCCTTTTTCCTCTTACCATACTTCTCCTGCTGAAGAGAGAACCAGGAGGTGCATACATCAAAGGGGAAGGGTTGAGTACAATCCCTACCCACTTTAGTAATTATAAAACTCATGCGGATCCACAACAGGGGAGCCATGAAACACCCACGTGGTCACCCACAGCCCCTGCACTGGTTTTGGTCAGGGTTTTTCTCCATCCCAAGAGAAAAATAGGACCAAGGGACACACAAATACAAAGTAAAGGCACAGGGCACACAAAATAACAGAAAAACAACAGTGGTATCAAACTACTCATCCACATGGTATGGGTTGAATTTCATGATACTGAATAATCATGAAACCAAAGTTATGGCACTAATAAACATAAAGCTGAAAACTTTAGGGCCAAAAGCATATTTTTTAAACTTTAAGTCCAATTAACTCGTCTGGAACTGAAGATTTAGCCAATATATATAAGTAAAAATAAAAATATAAACAAAACTATGAAAATTAAAAATAATGAAAATAGTAATAAATAAAAAATAAAAACTCAAAACACATAAAACAAGTCTAAAATGAAAATAATAACAAGAAAATACAATACTAATAGAAATAACGGGAGAAAAATAAAACTAAGTCTAATAAAACAATAAAAGTAGTCAAAACAGACAATAATAATAATTATTAAAATAATAATAATCAAAATAATAAATAAAAATAGTACAAATGAAAGCAAATTCAAAAATAAAACAAATCAGTTATTGATAAAAAAATGTATATTTCAGTATTTTTTCATTTAACACTTGTTTTTCATTAACAATTTCACACAAGCATGTTTCTTTCAAAGTCAATTTTCATAGGTTTTGCATACATGCTGCAAAATGTTGTGAATGCTTCCCTGTGCAAGAAATAATCACTTCCAAAAACTATATATGGTGGAAGACCTCTGTTGGAAGCCTCAAAATAAATTCCCACCACAATTAAAAATTTCACTCTGTTAAATGGTTAATTACAAAATTAAATGTGTTGCAAAAACTTTGTGTAAGTGTCCCAGTTAAGAAAAGATCACAGAAAGAAAAAAGTACCAGGGTAAATAAAAAAGGAAGAGAGAGGGCAGCCTAAGCAAACATGAAATGATGAGGTGGGCAAGTAAGGGATACCCCTTCTCAGTCCTCATCTCCACTAGTTAACTACCTTATTACCAAGATTCAATGACCTTCACACTGGAGATATATAAAAGAGAGAGAGAGAAATAAATATAACATGACAGAAATTCAGTACTCTACAATGGGCCTACTATTCATGTATGTTATTGCTTGACGGTGTTTTTCAAAATTAAAAAACTACAAGTATAATTTTCTGTAACATTTCATTCTAAAGAGGGAAATTAATCTAAAAACAATATACCAAACTACAAAAACCAAAATACAAAGAGCAAAGGAAAAGGCTGCTTAGTGAGAAACAAGACAACAAAAGAATAAAACATAGATGACACACAAGGAATAATTTAGTAAGAGTAAAGGAAAAGGCTGCTCAGTAAGAAATGGGCCAGGATGATTTTTAACCATTTTTTTTTATCTAAGGTATGTCTTTCTGTTGGTTAAATATGCCTCAAAAGGCATTTCCAAGTCTACATGTTCACCCAGTACACTGACCGCACATCTAAATATGCAAGTTAAGTCCATATCTCTCCAAGATATGGGAGTTATACAGAATCTACATTGTAAACGCTAGAATATAAATGCTGGTATTTGGTTAAAAAATAATTGTTAATGCGACAGTGTTCTTAGGAACCCTAACAGAAACTGAAACAAATTGCTCCAATATCAATATATGAGTACAATTCATTTGTCTTATTCAAATTTTAAAAGTTTCACTCAATATATGAGTACAATTCATTTACCTTATCCAAATTTTAAAAGTTTCACCTATTATACAACTACTGTATATAGTACAATGCTGAGCAAAACTGCAAGGGATTTCACCTCAAAAAGATTGCTATCTCCCAATACAAAGAGAATTTACATAAAATCAGCCTAACACTGGTTTACTAAGTAAGATTACTTTAACAAAATACATGTTCCTTCAAAAACAGAATTTACTACAGTATTCAAGACTTACCTTTAAATGGCTGGTTTTTAGCACTGGCCAATAATCTAATGACACCATCTACAACCTCTCTTCTGATCTCTAATTCTCTCTCTTTTTCCTTCTTCTTGCCAAGCCTCATTACTAGAAATACATTACAAGCTTTAGAATGCAAACAACATACAGGAAATTATGATCTGTAATTCGCAAAAAATTAGCATAAACAGTTATTATATTTCAAAATGTCAGTGATGATAAAAATGAACATTACAAATAACCAAAATCTTACTCCTTTGCTTCTTTTCCTTAGTAGCATAAGACAAAGTCAAATGGTGACAAGTAGTGGGATCAGCTGGATGTGTTATTCCAAGAGGAGCTAAACGAGCCACTTGTAAAGTACGGAAGCTAGTTTTAAGGGTATATTTTCCCCCTTCTATTCGAGCCTTGTCTTTTTCTTTGTCCTTTTCTTTTTCTTCCCGACTTGAGCCTCGGACTAACCAATAATCAACTTGAAGGTCCAAGGGTTCCTGGCCTCCAATTTCTCCTAGCATCTTGTAACTGTTAAAGAAAATTAAAAAATCTTAAGAAATTTTAAATTTGTAGTAAATCTTGCATTTAGAAAATACACAAGATGAAACCTGGTAACTGAAACCATGGTTACAAAAGATTTTTATTATCAGGATATAAAACATAAAGCTACATCCATCCTTTCTAAGAAGTTTATAAAGAAACTGCATTTCTCAAGGTTGAGGTGGGTCAGGTTAAATCTTCCTTGGAGCAACTTTCTGTCCCAGTGAAGCAACACTATTAATTTTCACATCTAACACAGTGCTTTGGTTACTGTTCTGCCAGGCTTTAACAAAACTAAATCGTTTCCAGTAACCATTTAAGATTTGCCAGACCATCAAGTCAGTTTGGTTCAGTTAAAACAGAAGTGTCTTAACATCAAGCAAGAGAGTGCATACACAAAGGTGAATGGCAAAGTTAGAGCCACTGATGATGAGCTTTTTGTGTAAGTGAAAGAAGCAGCTACTGTTGCAAAAGTTTTCTCCACAAGGAGTTCATTAACGATGCAGCATTCTTGCTTTTGTCTGCAGCCACCTTCTAATATGGAAATCTACTAATATATCTCTAGATAGCTGGGTGGCCTAAGTCCCTGTCTGTCATAGTTTCTAAAACAAATATCGGTTCAAATCCCGCCAGGGACAAAGCATTTATCAGTTAAAATTCCCCTTGGGTGTAAGTTATTCCCAAGGTAGAGTGAACTGGATTTTAGACAATATTTGTGGTATAAAATTTCTGATTACAAAAAATATCATGTTTATATGAGTGACAAAAATTCATTTATGTACAAACATACATAAATACTATATATACATAAATACTATATATATATATATATATATATATATATATATATATATATATATATATATATATATATATATATATATATATATACACATATACACACACACAAAAGAGGCAGTCCCTGGTTATTGGCGGGATTCCGTTCCAACAGCGTGATGGTGGGCGAAAATCGTCGATAACCAAAAATCGGCAATTTTCAGTTATCGGTGCCTCTGTTAGGCATGTATCAGCGCCAATACATGATTTTCGGCACCAATAAGTGGAAATGAGTGCATATTGGCACCGGAAAATAGCCGATTTCCGTCGCTAGACAAGCCCCAAAAAACTGGATTGCCGATAATTGAGTCCGTCAATAACCGGGGACTGCCTGTGTGTGTGTGTGTTGTGTGCCACATATATATATATATATATATATATATATATATATATATATATATATATATATATATATATATATATATATATATATATATATATATATATATATATATATATATATATATATATATATATATATATATTTATATATATATATATATATATATATATATATATATATATATATATATATATATATATATATATATATATATATATATATATATATATATATATATATATATATATATATTTATATATATATATTTATATATATATATTTATATATATATATATATATATTTATATATATTTATATATATATATATATTTATATATATATATATATATATATATATATATATATATATATATATATATATATTTATATATATATTTATATATATATATATTTATATATATATATATATATATATATATATATTTATATATATATTTATATATATATATATTTATATATATATTTATATATATATATACTGTATACTGTAACTTACAATGTACATTTGTTACAACACCATTTGCAAATAAAACTCAGCTACAAGCACTTTAATATCCTATAGTTTTTGTTGCCATTTTTTGAAAATGTGAAATGCTGCACAACCAAATTATGGAACTGCAACCAATGTAAGGGCCAAACTGCACACTTTTAAAGTCCTCTACATGTAAAAGCTGTAAATTTTGATTCAAATGAAATCCAGGCATGAATTCATATATACCTGAATGTAATTTTGCCGACACCTTTTTTAAATCATTAGCATAAATAGTTTCACTTACTTTGTTAAATGTGAGCTATTGATGTTTGGTGAAGAAGGTGGAGTAGTATTATCTCGAGATTTTTCTATACTTAATCCAGTGGTTGGTGTGGATGCCCCAGGAGGAGATCCAGGGAGTATTACTGCAGTGGGTGTCGGTAGGGGTTCTTCCATGTCCACAGATGTTGAAGTAACATCTCCACTTCCTAACCGTACATCCATGATAAATGGCACAAAAGCTTGTGTTGACTCGTCGTCTCCACTGCAATAAAGTGAATGCTATCTTAGATGTTTTGTTAGATGTAGCAGTACATAAAAAAAGGCAAATCTCCACATTATGTCACACACACGGCAAGTTTATTTTCACAAATCAATATAACTATTACACATAAAATTATGGATTGGTTGCACATAATCAGAAGTCCATTTTCTATTACAGAAATCAACTTGTAATACCAGTTTTATAATTATAACTGGAAATATTGACTTCACTATGTTTACACTTCTTATCCAGCTTTAATTTTGCTGAAAATTCAACATAAAAAGAGTTCATGAAAGTTTATCTGCTCTTTTAAGATCAGTCCCTCATTGAATTATTAGCTTTACATATTCAATTTGATGAAAACCTCACTTATCCCGTATCATTTCTTGTATTCAAGGTCTTTGGAAATCCTTAATCCTGGGCATAATGTCCCAATAAAATACAAAGATATACAGGAATAGCCATACACGTTTTCAATTAAAGCTATAATTATATGTAATAAACACATTCCCTTTTCGCGTACAGTGTTAAAATGGCCCTACACATGATCCTACATCATTTATTACATGATCACCAACATTGTGCAGGAAGAACAAGCTTACACAACACGTCAATTCATACCTTTTGCCGAAATAATCATACACAGTAAGGAATAGTATTCCCCTCATTTAGGAAAATAAAATTGTTTATAGTTTTATGGTTATATATTAGAATGATATACAGTATATTCATTTCTATCTTTTATCAACGCATATTTATTCAAAACAATATATAACCAATTGCCTAACATTCCTCCAAGAAGGGAAAGATTTTATTTGATTCATGATTACGTTATTGTACGAACTGACCAAGTTTATAGATGCTGTACGTGTAACTTTATACGCAATTCTATGTTAAGGAATTTGATGTCATTGTAAAGATAATGAGTTGCAATTTATTATGTTAAAAACATCCCTAAAACCAATATAAAAAGTATGTATCACGAGTTGAAGCTAGCCATACAGAAAAGGGATTTTGACAGAGGAAAAATCTATTTCTGAGGAAGGTCCCGTGTCACCCGGTGAAATTCCATTACAGCACGAATTTCTAGGTATAACAATGCTAGATATACCAGAGAAAAAGAGCTTTCAGGAAAGCTGGGGTTACTACCCCCAGTCGATCGTCTTTTAGGAAGACGTCGGTATAATGAAGGGTGAGTGAAATACCACTACCACGGAAATATACTCGAAAGATCTCTCCTTATCAAAACCCCCGTAAAAGAGCGGTGAGCCGTTACAGCTCCCACACTCAACACCCGCCAGGACGGCGACACCAGCGCCACCTACTTCATAGAGTTTTGCCACTTCTTTCTTAATATGATGAGGGAGTGGAAGACTACCTCTTGCAGCAATTCACTTAACAATAGGAAGGAAGGCAATTCACTTAATAATAGGAAAGAAGTAAAAAGGCATAACAGATTATATACTAAATATTCCTTATTAAAAAAAAAAGACGACTATTCTCATACAATATTAATGAATGAGTTTAAATCAGAACTGAGGAGTTGGTTAATTTTTTATGAATTGGACAGTGAAGTTTACTTTCATTTTAGTAACATATAAAAAGACATCATTTACCTAGGCCTACACCAAATTGTCTGTATTACATGGAAATATGGTTTTAGATCTTTATTGTATGATTTGGTCTTATAACGGCCTTCAAATAGTGTTGAAGGGCCTAACAGTGAAATAACACCTATATATAATTTATTCATATTCTGATCAAAGCATCTGAGATGCTTCCCAGATGAAATACAGTGGCAAACTGTCATGAAATTGGCAGTAACCTGTCCACGTGTGAAATTACCTGTCAGTCGGTCAGAAGATATTTATGTAATAATATCATCAGCTCATCCATTCTGGTGAGTGGACGTTCTCCGCCCACAAACTGTTGTCTACACATAAGTAGTTTTAACGGCAATTTCAATGAGCTGACAGAAGACATGACAGGTAAACTTGATCATGAATACAAGGCCTTTGGTTGCTGAATTCTATAATAGTGAATGGGTGTGTTGGGAGAGAATGAGAAAGAGACTGAGAAGAGAAGGGAGAGAGGAGGGAGTGTTAGGGAGGAGAAAGTGGGAAGAGAGAAAGAGAGAGAGAGAGAGTGAGAAAGAGACTGAGAGGAGAAGAAGGAGTGTTAGGGAGGAGAGAGAGAGAGAGAGAGAGAGTTTATCGAATGTCATTCAGTTTTTCTGGCCAGCACTGGGTTGGTCAGCTGGTAATATATATATAGCTGGCCAACCCAGTGCTGGCCGGAAAAACTGAATGACATTCGATAAACTCTCTCCTCCCTAACACTCCCTCTTCTCTCTCTTCTCCTCTCAGTCTCTTTCTCACTCTCTCTCCCCCCCCACTTTCTCCCTCCCTAACACTTCCTCTTCTCTCTTTCTCCTCTCAGTCTCTTTCTCATTCTCTCCCAACACACCCATATATATATATATATATATATATATATATATATATATATATATATATATATATATATATATATATATATATATATATATATATATATATATATATATATATATATATATATATATATATATATATATATATATATATATATATATATATAATATACATATATAATATACATATATATATATATATATATATATATATATATATAGTGTAATCCAATTAAAATATTTTAAATTAATATACTGTGTAACTTTCTTATCATTCCAAGTGAAGTCCGTGTCAACAGATTACGTTCAGTACACAAACACCAGAAGCGTAATAAAATCCACATGTACAGGTATTACACTTACCCCAGACACTGTGCACATTGTGTATCAACTTAATCTCATTTAAAGGTTTTAAATGATGAAAATACTACAAACATAACTTTAATTTTGTTATAATCATTAAAATACATATCCAATTCTTAAACTAACAATGACTTTTATTGAAATGTACTAGAAATCTTGATACACTTAGGAGGATCTATACCTTATCATCTGGATTTCAATCTGTATCAAAACAAGGGAGGTAATCCAGTCATTTCAAGTATCTCCTTTTATAATGAATGATGCCTATAACGGACTGCAAACGACAGTCCCTGAAATTCACTATAAACAAACTTTACTCTTTCTCTCTAGTCTGAATTGAACTGAACTGAGCTTGGCAGTGACTCCTGCATTATAAGGTCTCAGTTATTGCTGGGGGCATTGCTTAGGGCTGCAACATCGGCATGTACCTGGGAATTAGGAAACAGGTGCAGCCAGTACAAGATGGAAAAGCTCAGTGGGAGAGAAATTGAATCTGAGGATTAAGACAGGGAAACAGGTATCTAACCGCGCACCCCCGCCCCCGTCTGTTCTTTTGGGACACATTAAACTCATCCCTTGAAGAGGGTGACTGTTAATGGCTAAAACTCTCCTCTCGCTCCTAGGTTTGTGGGTATACCTCTCTCTCCTACTGCCTGGTATTTTCCCCATAAAGTTCTTAAGAGTTAGCGATCTGGTGGCAATATCTGTAAAAGCTCCCCCTGTAAGCAGACATTCCACTCCCTTTCATGCGTGAAGGTCTGCACTAGCAAGCTGCTGGGATTGGTTACACTGAGTACTTCCCCTAATGCTAGCTATTAACAAAGTCTCTAACACTAGCATAGGGGTGTCTGCGTTTATTTAAAGTACTGTCTGTGGCACTGTCATTGACTCAAGGTCATAAAATAGATAACTGAATCTCACGCAGAACTAAGCTAACACAGCACCAAAATGCTAACTAGCTACATGAAGAGACTAATTTACATTACAAAGGGGTCATTTAATCTGACATAATGTAAATAAACATGAAGTATGTTAATAATATAAATCTATCAGCATAAAAATATTGAAATACATGAGTTAGTTACTCCATGATACATGCTACAAAATAAAATACAATGCAACAAGATATATAAAAGAATGCAACAGAAATGCTAAAATGGCTAGGACATGCTCTTTATCTAAAGAACAGATTTAGCGAAGTACAGTAGGTCCCCGGTATTCGTGGGGGTTAGGGACCACAACCACCTGCGTTAAGCAAAAATCCGCAAGGTTTGAACACCCCTCTAAAAATGCTTATAACTACCTGCTTTAATAGTTCAAACACCAAAGACCCCCTCTAAAAATGCTCATAAGTGCCAATTTTATTAGTTCAAACACTAAATATACGTTCAACTATCATCCTAAAACCCTTTAATATAATTTCCAAGTCATCTTACACCATTACTCTTAAAAATATATAGCTCACAGCTACGCATGGAAACTAAAGTCCCCCCTACATTCATACACATCCATTTTCTCCCATTCATATTGAAGCCGTCCCATTTTCTTTTTTCAGACTGGAAACAAGGGAATTCAGCAGTACAGTTAAATACTTTACAGTAATTCGTGCAACACGCGATCTCGTGTATCATACGACCCCAAAATTTTCACCCTTAAGAAATTATTTGATCGTGTATCTTGCATTTCATGCGGGTTCCTTTTTTGTGTGACCAAATTACAATAGACTAAACTCATTTCCTCCGTCTCTTTATCTCTTCCATCTTCTAGTTGTTAAAAAAACAGTAACAGACAAAGATAAAAGTATCATTAGTAATGTTATACTTCTTGCGTAAATGCGTACAACCATAAACCAAACAAGAAGCTGCAGTTTTGCTAAGAACAACCGGATCGGATAACCAGAGCTGTATGTATATACAGCTCTGCGGATAACAACAGCCGTTTTGCTTGCATTTCAACCATTGTACAACAGTAAAAAATTACTGTAGTTATGTTACAAATGACGTTAAGTAGAATAGGAATGGTATATTTGTACATTATACTGTTATTCGCTATGGAGAAAAGATTGGCAAGGAAATATACTGCTAAATTTAAACTGCACGTTGTAGCTGAAGCTGAGAAAGCAATGTTCAAGCTGCTAATAGCTATAAATTATCGTGCATCGGCAACATGGACGAAACTTCCGTAAACTTCGATATGCTCGACCGTAAATAAAATTGGAGAGAAAAGTATTTTAATCAAAAATACTGGCGTGAAAGAACAAATTTTACTGTTGTTTTCACGCCGATAAAAGATAAATACGTAAAGCTCGTATTATGATGAAATCAAGTGAAAATAGCGAACAGAATCTGTTGATTTTTTTCACACAAAAAAAACATGCCCCAATGCCATCTATTTATGAAACAAATAACTGTTACATTTAGTTCACAACGAGACGTATTAAAGTCATATTTCGGCTTGAAAACATTTTGTATATCGAAAAATAACTAGAGATCCACTTACGCTAACAGAAGCAAGAAAATCGCTCTAAATTGAGTCAAATACAGTGAAATAAACTTAACTCGTAATCGCCCTCAGCTGATTTCCACACCAAAACATTGATCGCTACATTTGTATTTTATAATACAATTATTAGTAATATGAGAATACACACAATATTATTGGATACAGTGGAAAAGATGCATATCTGTTATGTTTGTATTTTATAATGCGATACTAATGTGCGAATATTACATATATGCTAATTTTATATCTCATGTATGATGCGATCCCCTTAAAGTTAGTTTCAAAACGATGTCTTCGAAAGTCGCATGATCCGTGAGTATTTACGGTAAATATTTAAACATGCATTGAAAAAAAATACCAAATTATAAATGCAATCAACAGTGATAAAATATTCTTTTATGTATGTACATGTTACAATGATTTACTAATTTTCAAATATTAATGTAAACAAAGCAAAATATCAATAAAATGTTATTTCACTTACAGAATCCATTTGTACTGTACAGTTTTATATTGATCTGTTATCATCGTAATATATACAGTATATTAAAAATCGATCGTCCCGACATTTGTAATGTTAATGTTCTGAGAAGTAGCTACCGAAAGAATTAGGAAAATATTTTTTTAGTTGCTAAAAGAAACGGATGTATTAATGGAATTATATTTAATTTTGTACATAAAAGTTTATGATACAGTAATTCATATTTCATTAAGAGAGAGAGAGAGAGAGAGAGAACTGGTGTTTACAAATGAAGTCTCTGCACAGCAGCTGGGGACGAGACTTGACTTGACAGGCTGGGGAGGAGAGTACAATATAACCTTGTGTTGCTTATGTATGAAATTTGCATTTTGAATATTTTTACAGTGATTAGAGTTGAAACACCAACAGTGATAAAATATTCTCTTGTGTACTGTTATAATGTGTGATAATCATAGAGTCAACCACACTTGTAAAGAAGTACGGTTCAGTAAATCAAAGAAAAAACATGGCAACACGTACATACAGTGAAAACACAAATGTCTGGGCGATCTTTTTTTTCCACATATTACGATTATAATACATCAATATAATACAGTATAAATGGATTCTATGAGAGAAACAACATTTTATTGATATTTTGCGAATCATGAAAATGCGAATACAGGGGGTTTACTGTAATGTGTTCTTTCATGCCTTGTAGTTTTGATTAAAATACTTTCTCTCCAATTTTAATTATGGTCGAGTTTCATCCATGTTGCAAATGCACAATAATTTATAGTCATTAGCAACTTGAACATTGTTTTCTCAGCTTCAGCTACAACTTGCAGCTTAAATTCAGCCATATATTTCCTTGCCAATCTTTTATCCATATCGAATAAGGGTATAATGTAAAAATACATCAGCCCTATTCTACTTAACTTTATCTGTACTATAACTACGGTAACTGTGTATTACCGTACAATGGTTGAAATACAAGCAGATTGGCTGTTGTTATCTGATTTGGTGATAGGCAAAACGACAGTTTCTCGGTCGGTTGTTTATGGCTGTACACATTTCCGCAATACAACGTTACCAACAATACTTTTATCATTCTCATTTACTTTTTTAACTAGAAGATAGGATAAAGAGATGGAGGAAAAGAAGTTGGTCTATTATAATTTGGTCTCTCTCGCTGCCTGATTGTACGCTGCTGCCTGCGCCCACACGAAATTTAAAAATATTTTATAAAAATATTGTTGTATCAGTATTAATTACTTACCCCACTGCAAAATCGAATTATCGCAACTCGAGCACTACCTGAGTATTTTAATAATTTTATCACAAAAAGTGCATTCAGTCATGAAAATGAGATGAAAATACAGTAATTAGTGAATATTTCTCAGTGAAAAATACTGTGAATGGGTGAATTTTCAGCGAATAATGTGTATACGTTTCATAGTGAAATCCACGAATAGGCAAGTCCACAAATTGTGAGACCATGAATACAGGGGTTTACTGTGTGTGTGTGTGTGTGTATATATATATTATATATATATATATATATATATATATATATATATATATATATATATATATATATATATATATATATATATATATATATATATATATATATATATATATATATATATATGAATGTCTTTTCCTGTAATACTACAGTGTAATATGAATATAAGAAGGCCCATAAAACACTATTTAAATGTTGAAACCATATATTTCGGGCATTAGCTTCTGTGCCCCTGTTCACTGGTAGAATATGGACAGGTGGAAAGTTACAATGGTATATATACAAAAACATAAAGGTGTGGCCCTAGGCCTCCGATGTTATGGAGGTGGCGTTTCTTAAGAAGGAGGAGAATGACCAAATTCCCTAGTGGTTTTTGGCCTCATTAGCTCCCGTTTGGCGATGGATCTGGCGGTCGCGTTTCTTGGGTCATCTTCCTCAGGAGGGGTTTGAGGATTAAGGTGTCGATGTCATCCGATTTCCAATGTCCTCCTGACAGGTTCATATTGTTGGTTTGATTGATGATAGCAGATTCCAGCATCCTTCTTTTGTGCGGAAAGCTACTTTGAAAACCAACTCCGCCCCACTCCAGTTAATGACATGCCCTGTATTTCTGATATGTAGGAAAATCCCGAACTCTCCGAGCGTAACGTACTGATCTTTTGTGCTCTGTTATTCTTTGCGAGAGCGATCTACCTGTCCCGCCTACGTAGATGTCCTGACAATTACTACACGGTATCTTGTAAACTCCAGCTTCTTCCCTTTTGTTATTTAAGTATACGTTAACGAGCGAACTCCCGATGGATTTGGGATAATGGAAAATGAAAGGATTGTTAGGCCTGAGTTGTTCGGAGGCCTTTTGGATGTTTTCATCGTACGGAAGCTTTATTTTGTTGTTGAAATCTATTTGTCTGTTGTGAGTGGGACCCCTATAGTATATTTTATTCGCTATAGGACTTACATCATACGCCTACATATACCTAGCCTAACTTATATCAAACATCAGCTACCGTTTACTCTTACTCCTTACCTTAAAGAGTTAATCAAAATTTATTGCAATTGTCAAAAAATGGTGTAAGACACATACACATAGGCTAGCCTACTTTGAAATGTGTGCAAGAAATAAAGCCATAATAAGGGAAGTACATTATTATTATGTAAAAGAAAAAATAGCTTCTTCATATTTATCATCATATTTATCATAATGATATAACAAAAGGCTTCAGCATAAAAGCCTATAAAAGATGATATGTATCTGAAAAGTTTTCTTGCCCATCAACATTTGCTGGCATGTGGATACCATATGAATAACCAGGCCTACCTATCGAGGTAATTTTATCTAAAGCCACAGGCTGTTCCTTTTACCTCCCCAGAAGTTTTCACCAATAGTGAATTTTATTAATTCCATGTTTTTAGTAGATTTTGGTACTCAAAGAAAGTTTATAATAACATGTTTTTCTTATGCTTAGTGTAATTTATCCCAATTGGTGTTAAAATATGTGAAAAGTAAAAAAATTATGCAGCGTGCATCCGAAAACAAGCTACTGTCGTTGACTTCGGAGGGGTGTTGTTATTAAATTTAGACTTACCATCACAATACTTTATAACCTCTTTATTCGTTAACATTATTTATTGACAAAACATATATCTGAGGGAGAAATTTAGGTTAGTAAATAAGTTTCGATTCACATTACTTGGTAATTATTTGAAAACAATGATGCTATTCGGACAAAATACTTGCAACCAATCAGCTAGCAGGAAACTTTTCCAAGCTAAAAGGGCACCCCTGCGAGTGAGTGCAAATGCGCCTCGGTAAAAAAAACTGAGTATAGACCCAAGAATGCTGTCTGTATTCTTCCATTTCTGTTGCAGAAAAATTGCACAACAATGCATATATGTTTCTGTATTGCAATATCTGTCGATTCATCAACAAGTAATACATACTTTTTATCCTGCAGGTCATCTTTCAATTCTTCTCTGAATGAAGCAGCAATAACATCTTTTATGATCGCAGTGCACGTGCTTCTATGTGGTTTTGTGCCACCGATAGTGCCTTTCTGTCCATGGTGCTTTACTATCTCACCAATATGATCAACAGCGTGAATTGATGAGTGACAGGTTATGGCTAAACTAAGTTCTATCTCAGCTTGCTTTACTGTATCACTAATCTTTGGGACCAAACTGTCAAGAGACGTCTGGGATGTATTAGGCATTTTACTTTGATGTTTTTGAGATTTTTCATGCATAGAAATATTGTACAGTTTTGGCAACACATTTACTTTGCATAACACACAATATCCATTTTCACCATCTTCTGAACATTTTAACCACAAGCACTTATTTTCCCAGTCCTCATTGTATTTCCTCTCACCTTCGTAAGTACTTTTCCACTTGGACATTCTAAATGGCTTCTTAAACACTTCTAGTTAAGAACTATTTGAGCACTAGAAAAGCAATAACTATAGCCCCATAATCTCGAACAAATGTACAATCACAATATTAATCAGCAACTGCGCATCTAATGCTACTAAACTTACAACGTATCCACTACTGGAATCAAACATCATACAAGCAATGATCAGGAAATGAACATGTTTGAAACTGTAGGATAATAGTTGGCAATATCTTACTTCTACATGTCTGTTTGGAGTAAGAAAAATACTATTTTTGTAGTATAAATCCAAATATAGAAATAACAGAAAATATTGACAAGCATTTTTTTTCTGAAATGGCCAAAAACATGGCCAAATTAAAAAAAAAATGGCCAAATGTGTTTTTCAATGGCCAAAGCACTTCAAAAATGGCCAAATCTGCCTGATTTGGCCATGAAATGGCCAACCTGGCAACCCTGGGCCTAAGACTTGGACCACAATGTGTCAGAGACTTCAATGAATTTACCATGGAACCAATCAAAGTTCAAGCTATGGATCTTGGGGAAATTCAAGATCTAATTGATACAACCCCAATGAACAGAAAGTGACTTGATGGAGCTAACCCAGACAGATGCTATAGATAATATTGCAGAGGGACTGTGTTGGTTTACCTCTCTCACGCAGTATTTGTATAATACTGACATGTCACAAGTGCTGGACATGGCAGAAGAAGTTATTGCACCATAAATGAATTTTGAAAAAAAGGAAAAAGTAAAAAGTCAAACAAATATCACAAAGTATTTCCTGAGTTCAGGCCCAGAATCCCAACCTCTCCTTCCACCTGTTTCACCCCTGCCACCACAAAGACTAGCCACTCCTCCTCCTCATACAGTCAGCACAATAGTGACATTCAGAGTAAAGATCCTGACAATCCACTTCAAATTACAGAAGAAATGATAATAATGCCACATAGTTTTTAACCATTTTTCTGTTGGTGTACATCTTAAATTTTATAACTGAACTGTAAGAACTGCATCAGTGCATTTGTGTTGTGTCATTATCATTGTTGTTCAATACTCTCTCTCTCTCTCTCTCTCTCTCTCTCTCTCTCTCTCTCTCTCTCTCTCTCTCTCTCTCTCTGTGTGTGTGTGTGTGTGTGTGGGCCTGGCTGGTGCCGCAGACAAGGCATTTCTACTCTTAACTTTGCTGTGGGCTGGGATTTTACCCCAAAAAATTAACTATGTCCATTTGGATAACTAAAGTTTAAATTATATAAAACTCTCCTAGATTTATGTTTTGTGATATTAAATCATCCATGGTGAATGCTAAGAACCAAGTCAAATTTCACATCCAATTTGGCATTTATTTTATTATTGTCACTTCTTTGTTTTCTGTCTCCCTGTATTCATTCCAGAGCTATAATGACATATCGTCATGCTTTATCATAATGCTCCTAACAACTGTTCAGTTTTTAGCACTGAGAATTGTCTTTGCAAAATAACCTTAAGGTAGGACCAGCTCAAGAACATTTGCAAAAAGGAGGGAGGTGTAACCCTTCCCAGATGGCTGATATATATTAGAAAATTTTCACATAAAGTACAATTTCAGTGGATGCTTACATTTACCTACCTTCCCATCTGCAATCTTTCATTTTAGGCTTCCCCTAAAATTCCCAGTCACAAATATACTTCCCCTCTTTGAAATCCAAGCCTTAACAGATGTGTGTAAAAAGTTTTCACATACTCTAAGTTCTTGTGTCTGAATATTACCTAAAACTTTAGTATACTTAATTTCACTGCTGATATATTACTCCAGTCATGTTTACCTCTACAAGAGCATTAAAAAAATTATAAAACATTTCATATTACCTAAAGACTATTTGCCCTTCACCATCAGGCATAAAAGTATGACAGCTTTTATCACTAACCTTTTTTCCTTATATGTAAGCATGGCTTCTGCAATGGGTAAATGCAACGTGTGCTGTGCTTGAGTAAGATACCTATGTATCCGATTCACAACTTCTTGTACATCTGGTTTTTCCCAGCGTTCTACAACTTCTCTCCAGGTATCACTAACAAAAGCTGCACCATACACAGAATCTACAGAACCTAAGTACTTAGCTAGACTATTAACACCTGAAAAAATAACATGAAACAATTAGAATAAGATTACATGTAACTATATTTAAAGAAAAAATCTAAACTTACTACACATAACAATAATTACATTGCAAAGCTGTTTTGTTAGATATAATCTGACATGATAAAAGATAACATTCCTTATCACTTATACAGCAACTTTTTCAAAATTCTGTTACTCAGGTTGACACCCTATGAGAAACTGTATGAGGCTTTATATGTTCTTACTTTGCAACTACAAACTATCAGTAACAAACGGCCACAATATTCCCACTGGCCCCCAATAGTGACTGTTGATATGTATGTAAATTGTAACATACTATTGCCTCATGTCCACGATCTTCACAGTTCTAAATAATAATAAAAAAATTACATGACTCCACATTACAAAATACAATATGGTGTGCTAAATTCAAACAATCTACAATTAAGATACCATCCAGTAAGTGTTAAAAAAGTAAAGCAAAGACTCACAACAAGAAATACCTGCAATCAAAGAAGCAAATAAGATGCTTACCAAGAGGAATGATAAGAAATCTAACATGATTTTGGAAGTCAGGTGGCTTGGAAGAAAACTGGTCAACATATGGTCGTAAGACACAGCTGATGTATGTATCAGACCCAACCACCACCACTTTCATGGGACCAGGTGCTTTTGCATTACTGTTGCAGCTGTGAAAAACATATGTAAATATATATTTACATTGTTTAAAACTCTCAGGCTTTAGAAAGTTTTAGGGAAAACTGTAAAACATAATCAACATTGAAGACATAAACTAATCAAGGCCTCCAGAATAGCAATAAAAAATAAAGTATGATATCAAAATCCAAAAATTATATAAAATTCTATTTATTCACTATTAGTGATGTAAAGGAGACCCAACAAAAGCAAGACTAATATTCTTTAAACTATTATGGTTCTTAGTGTACAGTATATCAATTTCAGAATATGAAAACTAGTTCATGATAGAAAACATCTTTACACACTTTTCAATTATAATCAAAACATAATGATAAAATAATCATGTTAAAGTTCATTAAAAATCTATTTCTTTGTTTTTTCTTGAACTTTTTTAGGAATTATCTTGACTTGTAAGCCTAATGTCTACTGATCTATAGTTTAGGGAAATATGTTTGGCTGGAAATGCTTAATATAAAAGAATGTTTCAAGTTTATATAAAGTAAGATCTAGCAGCTGAACATATGTATAAAAGTTAGAATCTCTCGTTTGAATTATAACCCCTAATGTTATCTGTGAAATGCTATTTTCTAAGGTAATAAAGCTCAATAATGAAATTCAACACTACATTTAAAAATCAAAATGATAAGTATAACAAAAATAAACAGAAGAAACAGTGAAGTAATTAAGTAATTCGGCAGTATACTTTTATCATCTGCAATATTTTGTCATCAGGCTAATACTAAAAACTGAGATGTAAGTGTAACTGTGATATAATCACTATCACACTGACCTAGCCATGTGACCACATACTTATAAATGACCCACATACTATTGTACATTTATCCCCAAATGAATGGTAGTTATGCATATTTACTGGATAAAGGCAAGAAATTAAACCTCTAATTCCTTGGCCAGACATTTCACTATGACATCTTTTGTTGGTTTCAAGAAAGACATCCAAGGTTGACATATCAATTGGTAAGTTCTACAGACATTTAAAAGTATATATTAATGGTACTGTAATATATTTACAATAGAGCTAAAATAATTTCAATAAAACTGTTGAAATGAAAGGAAAACTAAAACAAAGGCATTCTGTAGAAAATCAACAAACTTTAAAATCAAAATCAAAATTCACAACAGGATTCAATGAGACATGCATGAATAAGGTTAAAAACTTGAACCATATGCCAGATTGGTCCAGGAAGAGAACTAGCTTTCATAACTAAAAATTCACTTACAATTTTTGAATTTTGTTGACAAGATGTGATATGGTAGCTTTGACATCTGCTGGAGCCATAGTAGTAATGACCCTATGTCCATGTTCGGTCAAGTGCGCTGCCAGCAGAGCACCATGAGACTCCCCAGTATTAACTAGCACAACATGATCAGGAAGGTTAATATCTTCTACTGGAAGGACTCTTGCTAATTGTTCTAATAATACCTTTCTTGGCTGAAAAAAATAAAAAGCCATATTAATACTGGTAACAGCAGTTTTTGTACTTCATCACTCTAAATACAATACTTTATTCTGTGTTTTTAGAGTTGGAAGAAAACTGAATCAGAGTAGCATAAGCTTTAATGTTATATGAAGTAACTGAAAGCACACAAGGGAATGCAATCTAACATATTACCCAATAATATTCTTAGTAATAAAGCATCCTGTCACTTGACATTTACTAAAAATTCTATGCATTCTAGTACCTCAGAATATGCCTAATGGAGCATTGAAAAAAATTCATATAGTAAAGTATGACTGTACACAGGCAACTTACACTAGCATCAGCATTAGCACTGGAGTTTGAACGTTCAACGACCATTTTTTCTTGTCTAGGTGTGGAACCACCAGTAGATGATATACTTCTTCTCTCTTTCAAGGACATATTACTTCGGTCCCTATTAAATAATTTGTTCTTGTTGCTGAAACATTAAAAACCTATTAATACTGTTCTCATAAGAGAAACTCTTGATAACACTGAAAAACAAATAATGTGAGAAAGGAAAGTAAGACATAGACTTCATCCTGATAATAAGGTGAAATTCCATACAAAAGTATTAAATTCACAAAAACTACTTTTTATCCAAATATAGCTAAAATTATAAGCAATACACCTACCATTATAGGCAATCATCACTGTCCATGCAAAAGAAACAGGAGGAACACTGTTCCTCAATACAGTGCCAAAGGGACTTTCAGGCAATCATCCAACAACCACCGAATATGTTGTGTAGTGTGAGTGTGCAACTATGACATCAGTGGAGATGGGAGGTGGCTGTCACAAATGATTTATGGGTTTGTATGAAAAACTTGTTACATGAGACCTACTTTGTCCATTACAAACCCATTAATCATATTAACCTTGAACTGCAATTTAGGGGAGAGATTGAATTACTGAATACCCCAGAATGTTTGCCGAGCTGAAGAACCATGGTGGGTACAACAAGATTTTCACGCTAGAAATAGTTTCAAAAAGCAATGATCAGACAGTGACCAAGTAAAAGCTAAGACATGAGGACAAGGAAGTCTGAATGATTTCATACAAAGTCAGTCAGATAGTAAATGAAGAATGCTAAGAAAAAAAACTATACTGCTCATCATTTGGAAGCTTGAATTTCAAGTCAATGGCCCCTGTGGGCTTGTTCCATACGAATAGGTTTTATCTACTGAATAATAATAATAATAATAATAATAATAATAATAATAATAATAATAATAATAATAATAATAATAATAAAGGTACAACCAGTAGCCCAACCAAACATCACAGATGAGAGTTCTGTTTTATTACTATTGCAAGAAAGGGGGCTAAGACTTCCAAGACTATTATCATATGCAGGAAGACTGACTACCATCAGAGTGAAAGTTGAGAAGCCTGAAGATGTAAGACTACTCTTGAAGCATCGACCAGGTTGGGCATTGCGTAGGGTAAAGTGCTCATGGAGAACAACAAATCTTCTTGAGTTACCAGTACAATTACAATAACCCAATGAACATCTTTAAGAGACAGCAGCTCAGCACTTCAACAGCTCCAGTTGCAGGGAACTCACCCTAAAGCAGCTGTGGGAAACTGAATTCTTAAGCAATGAAAGATTCCTGATCAGGAACTGCCCCAGCTTTGCTGAAGGCTTCCTTCTCTCCAGAACGTTGGATAACTAAATGCAGTCTCCTGTTCCTCTACTGACAGTCATGCTAAAGCTGTCAAAGGGATCAGGTTAAATTTATCTTGGCTTATATGATGGCCTGGGTGTATTAACACAAAATGCAAGGAGGATCCAACTGCCGTTTTGACTCACTGCTATTGCCACTATCATTAGCCATTCATACCAATGCTTCTGAAGCTTTATGCTGGACTGATTTGACCAAGTTACCATTAGTGCTCCATGGGAAGATTTGCATTGCTATAGCCAAGCTGACCAACAATATTCAAAACTCAGGTACTGTACATTTTCAAATCTATAAACCAGGGTATTTCCTTCATGATGGATGAATCTAAAGGTGAAAGTATGCATCTAGGGAGTCGAAAGATGTCAGAAGTTTGTCAGTTTTTACTGTACCTTTTATTGTAAAAAAAAAAGGGTATAAGTTTTTATAACAAAATATAGATACTGACAAACTATAAATCATAAGTTCCAGTTTAACAGGATGGTTGTTGGGAATTCCCCATAATTAAGAAGCTACTATAAATTTTTATGAAACACTTCCTATTCATGTTGTTAACAGTCTTACCTACCTATAGCAAAAATTTAAAAAATTTTTGTTCTTTCCTGATTTTCAATTTTTTTTTACCAGCAAACCCATTAACAGCATGATCTACAGGAAAAAATTATGCTTAATGACTTTGAAGTACTGTAGTTACCAAAAAAATGTACAATTTAATCTTGGTAAAATGTCACTTTTTGGCAGTTTCTTTTCCAATTTTTAACTTTCCTTATAAAAAAATGTTAAAAATTGTAACTAAATGGTACTGAAGTAAAATAGGATTAGAAAGACAAAATCCCAAAGAAAAATATAAAAGACAGACTCGTGCATATGAACTGTTTGCGTGATGAATGGCTGAGGGTCCAGGTACTGCTCTTGTTGCAAGAAAGTGCTGCTGCTTCTTACAAACCTTCTTACAAAAACCATATTTTCATCACATTTGTCATAACTTTGGTTCTTAACATACCTTTTATTTTTATCTTCTCTGGGTGGGGATGAAGCTAGGCACTGAGGGTCAGAGTGTTCTTGATCTGTCCAGTTTTCCATATGATCACTGTCAGCTCTTTTACTGCTTTCATCACTTAATCTGTCTGCTCCTACTTTATCTACTAGAACAAAAAATGAGAGCGTGTTACAAGAATAAAACTCAACATAAGTTTACTCTATTATTAGGCCTTACTGTTAATATTATACTGTTGACATAATGCCATACCAAAGAAGTATACACCATACATATAAAACAGATTTGGAACTGAGATGACCCTTACAAAACAAACTTAATAAAATACACATGTAAGGGTCCTACATAAAACAGCAAAAACTCTACATCAAAATCTAACACAATAAGTAATGAAACAATGTGTATATTAAAAAATCATTATATGTACCACCTTATAAAAGGGTTAACAATAATTATCCGAAGAAAATAAAAAAATCCTTTTCTTGTACAGTACAATAAAATCCTACTACACTGGGTACTTTAAACACCTAATTAGCAAGCACCATTAAACACAGTATTTCCTGCATTATTTGACAGGTGAGTCGATTGAAGAGTGTCGGTAATTATCTCTTTACATAATGGTAGGGATAATACAAATTTGGGTTTTTTGTATTGTGACATTTGTAAATGAGACTTCAATTTGCAATACTAGGTTACCATAGACTCTAAAAGTATTGCAATAAATACTGCTAACAAGTACTTTATTTCTCTGTGAGAACCACTGTCATGAGTAATAAAATGGCCTTATCAAGCCCAGACCTAAGGTACAAGTGATACAAAAACAGGAAATAGAAAGAAAAGAAAGTAACTGATCTCTTTAACATGGAAGACAACAGGAATAAGAAAAAAAGGTAGGCAGGAATGGAACTTCATGATTTGATAGGATTTACTATTTCTGTTATTGTTATTAGATAGTTTGACAAAACTAAAAAGACCAAATATTTGACTTACTGTGCACTTTCCATCTGAATTCCCATTTGATCTAGGTCTTCGCTTATGCCCTTTTTCATGGGATTTCCTATGATTCATTACTAACCTTTGTTTGACCATTTCAGAGCCAACTAAATTTTTACTAATTGTTCCTCATCCCCTCACATCACATATCCAAATCATCTCAGCCATTGAGATCTCAATCTATTTTCCAGCTACTGTACTGGGCACAACATCTTTTCTGCAACATCCACATCCATCATATATTCTTTCCACATCAGGACCAAAAACTAGCATTCTAAAATCACACTTTTTTTTTTAAATCTCATAAACTGCTTCACCAGTGCCCTTGTCCCTGCTTGCTATAGTAGTATAAGCCTTATGCACACATACCCTATTAATGGGATACCTTTAACAAGAAGTCTATTAATCACTTTATAATCCATTCAAGCTGTTGGTACTCATTTTTCTTACTGTCCACTCCATACCTACCCCCTGGATAACAAAAATGTTCTATCCCATATGAGACCCATCCTTCCCTTTGCACACTTGGTATATTTTGCAATCCTGAGCATCTTCTGTGATACTACCTCATATAATCAATACATAATACTGTACCATCCCTAAACTTTTATTTTACCTTCACTTCATTTTTAGTTACTATAAGCTTCATTTTACTTGTGGCAATTTTTAATCCTTTCCCTCCCAGTTCAGCCTTTAATCTTAACACTTGATACTCATGTAATAAAATGTCATCTGTCTTTAACAGCTCCAAAGAACCACCCTGTCTACACTCCTTAGAAAAAATCAAACAAAAACTACAAGGCAGCTAGTATGGAAGTAAATGGACAAAGACCAGTAAGATGCAAAAATTATATAGGGGTACCACAGAGTCAGATATGAATTCAAGCAGAATGTACACAAGACAAAAAAAAAAAAAAAGTTAAAATCTAACAAAAATTCTGATGCTGATAAAGATGATGAGACTTCTAGTTATTACCAATTCTGCTGCAGTGTTATCAATCATGTTACTTATATGGTTGCCTGAAGTATTCATCACAAAGCCTGATGAAGCTTTTTTATAACTAACTGACTCACAAGGTAACCATTAGTTTTTGAGTACATCTGATAACACAGTAATGTATAATACAGTAATTCCCTGATTATCCGGATGCACATCATCTGGACATTGACATTATCCAGACACAACCAGACCCCAATGACCAAAGAAATATATATATATATATATATATATATATATATATATATATATATATATATATATATATATATATATATAAAAATATATATATATATAATATATATATATATATATATATATATATATATATATATATATATATATATATATATATATATATATATATATATTTATAAAAATTTGGAAAAAATGTTCTCAAATGGTTGGCAGTGTTGTGCAGTCTAAGGAAATGTTGGTAACACTGCTTACATCCATAAACAGATAGAGAAAGGGTTAGGGGGTGTGGGAGCCCAAGAAAAGTTTCCTACCTCTGTGTTGTGTATGTGTGTGTGTGTGTGTGTGTGTCAAATGGCACCGTGGAGCAGCGGTAAGGCTGTTTATAGGTACTGTGGATTCACTTAAAGAAAGTGTTGTTTTGGAAGGAGCTTCCCTGGCTGGGAGAGAGGTTGGAATGCAGTGAGGGATGGTTGGAGAGGGTAGGCAAGAATTTGACTTCATTAGAGCTTTTTTTTTTTTACATCTATGCTTTTTCCATATTTTGTTAAAGGATATTAGACTTTAAGAGTTTTTTTTGTTTTATGCTTTTTCCATACCTCATTAAAGGATATTACAGTACTGTACTGTAACTTACAATGAAATACACCAAGGACAATACTAAAAATCAAAGGAGAGAGTGTGAGAGTGAGATAGAGAAAGAGAGAGAACAGCTGATTTCACATATGTTAAAGCCAATAACAAACAAACAGGCCTTCCATTTTTTATTTTCATTTTATACCATTCTCAGTTTCATTTTTACTGTATTTTCTCATTTTTTTATTATTGTATGTTTTCTCATAGATTCACCAAAAAAAAGATAAAATGAAACAAATCACAACCCAAAAACGAGACAAAAACAGATTCAATATCCCCTAGTGTATGCATGTACAACTCACACACCATTGGTTGATGGAAAGGGCATTGAGTTATAAGTAGATCAATATGTTGCCAACATCTATGACATGAATCTATGACGAAATTTGCATTATAAGTATTTTTAATACTTTACTTTGAAGGTGAATATTATATTTGAGATGGAATATCAACAATGATAAAATACTCTCTTGTGTACTGTTATATGTATGATAATCATATTAGAGCCAACAAAACTTGTAATGAAATAGAGAAAGGGCGATACAACACTATGAAGCACACCTACATATGTACAACTCTCTGTCGAGAGACAGAGTAAGCTTTCGCAACTGATATTCGTTTACAAGCATGAAGTCGAATTGTCACTTTGTTTATTGCCTTTTATTTGCTGATATGGACACATCATCAGTTTAATAATGTATGGTAGAAGGTGTATGGGAGGGCGAGCTCTTGTGTGTTTTGTAAGCTTTCCCCCTACAGGCAGAAATGTATACAGTACATCATCAAACATCATTGTGATTTTTTGCTTTATAATGGTTAGAGCATTTTCCCCTCTGTGTACATTCAGTGCCTGCATCATTGCAAGTGCTGTTATTGTGTGTGTGTGTGTGTGTGTGTGTGTATGGCTTTGTATTATCTATATGGCCCCACCTCACCCTAAGCGGGCAAGGTAGATGTGACCCTTCAACAGAAACTAGAAATCATTAAGAGAATTGAGGCAACTTGGTCTATGGTACATATCATGAATGAGTACAGCATTGCACAGTCAACCATGCATGACATCAAGACTTCCCAGGCTAAGCTGAAGAAGTACACAACAGACTTTGGGAAGGTGTTAAGGAGTCAGGCCCACAAGGTCATGGCAAAAGGCTGACATGAGGACACTGAACAGTTGACTTTAACCTGGTTTCGTTAGGAAATGGCAGCTGGCAAGTGTGTTGGTGGTACTGAGTTGAAGGCTACTGCTATGAAGTTCGTGGGCCTGCATGGGGTTGTGGACTTTAAGGCATCCAAAGGTTGGCTGTTTTGATTCAGGATTCGACATGGGCTTTCTAATAAAAAGACTCCTGGCAAAGCTTTGAGTGCATCCAAAGAGGAAACAAGAGGAATTTCAGCTGACAGAAATTCCCTTTGTTGATGTTGATGTGCCAGGTTCATCCAGTGAGGAAATACAGTAGATGTCTTTTTACTGCCTCTCAATGACCAGGACCCTGTAGACATTAAGGAGGTACAGGAGGTACAAGACCTTGATGTCACAGTGGTGTTGGAGGAGGGGGAGAAGGAGGAGGACTTGTGAACCTTCTTCCAATTTTCTAAACGTCTGGGCATTGTACAGTAAGCAGTTTTGGCACCACACACAGGCGAGAGAGAAAAAATTGCTTAATTTTTAAGTCTGTTATTACAGCATTTATGTTTAAACAAAGTAGGAAAAAGAGATACCCATTATCTGAGCGTCACTTACCATATTGTATTTTGTATGAGAGAAATAAATGCATCTGCTTTTTATTTTTTAAAGTGTATTTATGTAGTATATTGTATTAAAAATACGGGAAAATATAAGCTAATTTCACTTTGCATTAAGTTTTCAGTTTAAAGTGTAATGGTTCTTCTTTATAAGCATAGTGACTGTTTACACTTATGCGGTATTGACAAGGTAGGGGGAGTTAGGGTACGGAGTTGCAATTTTACATCTGTACAGTTTTTTACTTGTCGTTATCCAGATTTTCCCCTTATCCAACAGGGCATTGGCTCTATTAACCTGGATAATCAAGAGATTACTGTATAAGAGACTAAGGGAGATTAATGCCTATTTTAGCATTAAAACACCTCTTCTTAATCGTTGCACATAACGTGAAGAACATAATTTCTTTACTTGAATTACTGCTGATAAAGCAACTACTTATCCTTGAATAATAAGTTAAGTTAAGTATACCTTAGTTTTACCAGACCACTGAGCTGATTAACAGCTCTCCTAGGGCTGGCCCGAAGGATTAGACTTATTTTAAAGAACCAATTTCTTACTTAGCAACGGGACCTACAGCTTATAGTGGAATTTATAGCTGAATTTCTATCACCAGAAATAAATTCCTCTAACTCTTCATCAGCATTGAACTCCGCCCATCGAGCGACGGTCTGAAGCTCAACCGACTCAGCCAAGGAGAGATTTTGAATAATAAGTAATCAAATATCTGCTCACAATTCAATCAACATGAGCTTGAAATTTAACAGAGTTTGGTCAATTTTTAATAATCCAAATAAAGCCATGAGATCAAAATGTAAGAGTACACAAACTGATTACAAGCAATTTTACAAAATAGTACCACAGCAGCTATCATTCACTTTGTAACTTTGAAAGAAGAAGAAATGGCACCTGGCACTACAAAATAACCATCACTACCAAAACATAACATGGGATAATGAAAAGCTTTTTGGTATGAAAACTTATGGGAGTATCAACAACTAACAATAGTCTGTGGGGTGTATAGCTTTTGCCTATAAACTAAAATTCAGGTTTGAGCATGGTTTGCACTATGGCTCTCAATGCAAGAGAAAGAGATGAAGTTTTTAAGAACTCAAAACATGAGTTTTCTTACAAACCTGTTCATCCTATTTGCCTTATTCCATGGACTGGAAATACCAGGACTGAAAAGTCTATTGTGCATGCCTGCACCTGCTCATGATGCTTTCTTCTCTCCTCACATTTCATGCGCCAAGAAATCAATCGTTATACAGCAGGAAGTGAGATACAGCGGGAAGTGAGAAAGTGAGCAATGCACTTGTATGATTGAAGGGTTGGTATGAACAGAGATTTTGGTCTGAATAACAATTTAGGGGGATTACAGGCAAAAATAAAAAACACACACACATGAAATGTAAAAAGAAAAGGCTGAGGAATTGAAGATGAAAATTATCAGAAATCATCTTTCAGGAAGGCCAGCCTCTAAACCAAAGGCATACAAATAATGAGTTGTACTTACCAAGTAGCTTAAAAGGCTGATTGAACACTACAGTAATTGTGCCTCACAGGAGTGCCAGAAAGATGAGGAGGAATAAAACATAAAATAGTGGGGATGGAGAAGGTGCAATGCCCCTCCATCCATAGTAATACATGACTCATAAAGAAAATCAGACCATTGAAAATACAGTAATAAACAAATGTTAATGAGTGACATCTCTTACAATGTCTCTGCTCAAAAAGTGGCAATAAGCTCTAAATTAAATTTAAAAGCTAAAGACAAGAAGAGAAAACATACTTCATGTAACTTCACCTTTAATGGTGACAAATCAACATTCAACGCATAACATTAGGCCTTTGTAAGAACTTGACAGAGCCAGAAAGAAACTGTAATCTTGGATATCTCCTTCCAGCTTGCGAAGTTTGTTGGAGATAAATCCTGGCTCATCTGATGAGACAAAATAGGTCCTCTTCAGGGGAAGAAGTAATCAAGGTGGACACAGCAAACGGGACAAGTCTTGGGAACCGAATGACTGCATCGTTGTCACAAAATCCAAGGCAAAGTAAGGTTTGACAGACAACCAGTTCTTTGAATGTATAACCATGTCAGACAAGGCAGAGCTCAGTGACATGCTTAAAGAACGCCAGAGATAAAAGAAACACTTCTCAGTTAAATCACAAAAATGAATCTGTAACTGGCTTAAATATAGGTCTGGTCAGCTCCCCAAAAGTGAAGCAAAATTCCAGCCAGTCCAAAGTGACAATTCATCCCAACTACCATGACCAACATGTGAGTCCAACCCATGCTAAAGGAACACATAAGAAAGGCTAACCTTATTCTCCTCAATCACAAATAATAATAATCTCCTCTGAATTCAAAGAAATAAAAAGAAATCAGCAGTAAGGAGAAAAGGGCCACTACACGCAGGACTGCTCTGTCTATACTGCCAACTAGTGAACTTGGCACACCTCTCCCTATACTTGCTAACTCACCTTGTACCATTCCAAGGGAAGGATCTGGAACTTCCGGCTGAGGGTGTCAGCAACCAAGTTTCAAGCCCCTGGAATGATCCTGAAAGTGAGTCACATCAAGCTGCTCAGCCCAGCCAAAAATTTCTAAGGAGAAATAACACAACTCTAAGTGGGTGCTTCTTGCTTACTCAAGTAAGCAATAGCAGTTGTGCTGTAGGACATGAAACCATCTGCCCACTCTTTCAAAAGTGTTGCAACTACTTTAAGGGCCAAGGAAAGCAGCCATTAAGTTCATATGAAGATGTGATTTTTATTAGGACAAAGCACCTATTGCTTGAAGACCAGAGGATTGGACAACCGAACAGAGTGGATATGTGCAAAACATCAGAACACCCAGGTGTGGAGAAATAGACAGACATAGGAGATGGAGTTTTTATCAATTGAAGCCATAAACAAGCTAAAAGCTTGCCCAGGCACACCAAAAAAGTACACTGAGGCATAGCAGATCATACCTTAGAAGCTAACAAAATAAATAGCACTTGGGCTTATGCACATTGCCAACACTCACTAAATCGCTGATATGGCACTTTCACAGAATTACAAATGCAAAACTGTAGAACATAAACAGAGAATTGAAAGTAACAGGTTATTATATTTATAAAATGGTAATTAATGGGAAACCTCAAAATGAATGCTAAAGCAAAATCTATGCAACAGCAGAGGCTTTAGGAAATTCTGTCCTATAATAATTACATGTTAACCCAACTTTATAGGAAAGAGGAAACTTAATAACTGAATGAACACCAGAAAATAAGCAAGAAACAATACAAAACAACAAAAGACAAAAAGTTAATTATGTAAAATAAAGCAAATACTCACACTTACTCCACAGGAGAAAGGCAACAAAAACCAGCTCCCAAATATGCACTTACAAATACAGACTTGCAAAAACAAACACAAAGCCAAAATCAGTTAACAATGATAAAGGAGTTTAAAAGCAATGAAATGAATAATGAAAATGACAAAAATAATGATGGAACATTCAAAAACTTCACATAAATGCATTCCTACAAAGACCAACAGTGTTAAATCTCTAAAGTCATAAGAAAATGTGAGGAGAGAAACAAGCATCATATGCAGGTCTGGGAATGTGCAGTAGTGGCCTCTCAATCCTGAACGGTATGAGTTGGTGTGACTGGGTATTTGGGAACACATGATGAACAGGGTTGCATTGAAATAAAGGTTCTTATCATTCAAGCTTACAATAAAATCTACAATTGCACCAATTAATCTTGTTAAAAAAATAATTTGCTTAATGTCAATGCTAAGGATACTACAAATGCATAAAAACTTTGCATGGCTTTTCAAACAAGGAGGGCACAGCAGCAAAGGAATCCTTGTGAATATCATGTGCAATGCCTTTCATAACCAATGAAGCTAATCATACATTTGTGAATAACAGGAAGAAAGTGGGCAATTTTTATCATTTCAAGTAAATTTATTGTTATAAAATTACGGCAGGTTCAAATATCTCCATATATTTATTAGGCACATGGTCAGCATAAAACACGATTTTTCATATCATAAGAATTTTCTTTACGTCAGTTATGTATGGTAATTTAAATAATGTACTGTAATGTCCAAATACAATGGTACTCAGTAACAACCATCAACAGAAAATGGTTCAAAAGGGTTCTTTCTCAAAATACTTATTTATTCAGTAGACTGCTGTTAATGTATATCAAAATACTGTAGTACCTTCTGAAAATACTGTAATTAAAAGATGCTTACTTATCCACACTGAATTCTAAACAAAAGAGATAGTAAAACATACTTCAAGGATAAATAAATGCAGTGTAACTTAATTAATTTAGAACTGAAATTGCCAATGACATCATCCTCTTATTGTACAAACTTTTCTAATACCATTACGTAAACAGTCCTTTGTGAATGGCTAAGAGACATTATCTGCTGTATACTGCATAGGATCAAACTAACTATGAGCAAGCTAACAAATATAAAAAAGTATGTAGCACTTAACTAATATATCAAAGTACTAGATTACCCTACCACACAGCAATAAATTACAGCTAATTCATGAATACAACTATAAAAAATCTATAGTATAAACTTATGACCATGGACATTAATAAATAAGAGTAAAAAACTAGGGTCCAATTCTAGCAAGATGCATTCCAAGGACATAAAATACACCAAAATGCAAATACTGATCAGCTCTAAAAGCAACAGCAACATCTATACCAAAGTCATTGTTTTGCATCAGTAGAAACGGAAAGTATAAAAATTAAGTAGCTTTTGGCAAGCTTCACTGACATGTAATGATAATTTCATATGCAACACTACCAAAATTAATTCAAAGGCACCATTTTCATTATTCACAGAAAAACTACCACCTTAGTAGTAAATAAATGGCTAAAGCACTGATTCGAATTATTAAAAATATTCGATGGAAGCCTGTCATGACACTTCAAGCTTCCTTTCAATATTGTTAGCATTAGAAAAAATTCAAGGTTATAAGGAATTAACATAGAAAATCTTTCTTAATATAAAAATTCTCGTCAGTAAAGATCACCAGCCAAGTAACTTAGGAAATGTATTATCATCAATGAAACCATATACTGTATGGTAGGAAAACCTGCAGTACAGAGATTTCATACAACTATCAATTATCAAAGACAGGAAAATCAGCCCCTTAGCTAAAATTACTTTCTAAAAGAGTAATCATTATAAGAAAAACTGTCAGGCATACAAGAATATGCTGCATTATAAAATCCAAAAAGACATGAAAATACTAACTGCATCACTTCTTAAGTAACAGAGCCAGCACTGGGATATAGAAGCTTTAAAGGAACCTCCAAAAATTTTTGTAATGCTTTCCTCCTCAGTGAAAAAGAACTTACGGATATAACAACATTGTTGCATCAGAGTCAAGAATGACAAGTGATTACCATATCTTACATATATAACAAGACATTTGGCAAGCTTAACTCCAGATCTGACAAAGATAAAAGTGAGAACATGTCCAATTATCACTTCACCATTTCCTCCAGAATGCTTCTCCCATCATATTTATAAAAATTCAAGAACATTCCCCACTCATGATTATCAAAATACATATGAGAATGTAATTCAGCTTCTTGTGATAATCATAATTAAGCTTAAATACAGTAGGGTCTTGGTTTACGCCGCACTCAACCTACGTCATTTTGTGCTTACATCTCATGATCTCTGGTAAATTTATTAAAAAATTCTTGTTCCATTATTTGGACATAAATTCAAACTTTGCGCGGAACTCGTTTGCACGCGGAATGGACAAATAACGTCATCTCACAGCGAAATACTAGGAAGACGGCGTTAGTCACTCGCTCGCTACAGGCCATCTTGAATTGTGTTTCATTTGCTCTCTCTCTCATTACATTTTAGAATATAATCAGCGTCTTGTGATAATCATTATTAAGCTTAAATACGGTAGGGGTCTCGGTTTACGCCGTACTCGACCTACGTCATTTCGTGCTTACATCTCACAATCTCCGATAAATTTCTTAAAAAATTCTTGTTCCGTCATTTGGACGTAAATTCAAACTTTTCACGTGGAATGGACGAATAATGATGTCTCATGGTGGAATACTGGGAGGATGGCGTTGGTCACTCGCTCGCTATACGCCATCTTGAATTGTGTTTCATTCGCTCTCTCTCATTTGTGTTGCTTTTTTGGGAACTTTTTTTATCGCATTATGGCTATCAAGCTTAAGGCAGACTCTCCTGGTGGCAGTGCTATTAAGAAAAGAAAAGCCATCTCCATGGAAGTGAAAGCTGACATAATAAAACGATCCGAAAAGAGTGAAACACTGTCCAATATCAGCCGAGCGCTGGGGTTCAGTCGTACAACTATGTTGACGATCATCAAAGATAAAAAGAGCACACTTGAACATGTGAAAGGATCTGCTCCTATAAAATCAACTGTGGTTACGAAGCAGCGTAGTGGTCTCATTATTGAGATGGAACAATTATTAGTGCTTTGGCTGGAAGGCCAGCATCAACGGCATATCGCAATTAGCCTAATGTTGATCAAGAGAAGGCAAAAAGTTTGTTTGAAACCTTGACATGAGAAAGGGAGGAAGGGAGTGAAAGTGAAAAGTTTGGGGCTAGCTAAGGTTGGTTCACGCAGTTTAAGGCCTCGCAAATTTGCATAACCAAAAGGTGCAAGGGGAAGTTGCTAGTGGTGATGAGAAAGCAGCAAGTGAATTTCCTGTTGCATTCCCAGTAGCCTAGTCAAGCCTGTCTCACCCCCCTTTGCAACACCCAGTATGCAAGCCAACCACAGGAGTAAAGGTAAGGAATTGTTTCTTTTTATTTACCGTACAGTAAATGTAAGGAAAATATTTACCCTTGTACTGTATGTATATGCTCAGGAATTGTTTTCTCTTTTATTTATTTTTTATTTTTACTGATTCACGTCATTACGTCTGCTTAAATTCCGACTTATGGACAAAATCGGTTTACATCCTTGCTGTAGGAACAGATTTGGGACATAAAGAGAGATCCTACTGTAAAGCAGACACACATACAAAAATAATCTATGGTTAAAAAAGAGACACTATATAAGCATTAAATTTCCTATAATACTGGTTTATTTTCAATACAAACCAATCACACACAAACACAAGGCATCCATAGCCCTATGGATGCCCTACATGGAACCTAAGGTACCCATCAATCACCTACCTTACTTCTTTGTGATGTATGGATATATGGCTGTGAGGAGGAAGTATATTATAAGTAATGAGTTTGTACTGGAAAAATCAAATATGTTTAAGAACAGGTCTTACTTGTTTCACCAAAAGCCATCACTTACTATAAACGACAGACGTAGATGTAAGTACCTCAGTAGACTGTTGCCATAGATGCCTTACAAGAAGGGATAATAACAAAAATTCAGAAGACAGTAAAACCTGCATTGCTGTAACTACTGTCCCAAAGAAAAAGCATCCATCAATCTTTAAGACTTACAGCCCTGAGTTGAAAATCAGCAAGGCAAAAGTGGTACCCAGGTACCAGCATTTACAGTGCTATCCATATCATGCTTCCTTTCAAAATCTAAGGCAAACTTCTTTCACTAGTCACAGAAGAAGGTCTTCTTCATTAAGGGTGACAGAAGCAATAAAAGGAATGGTGAAGGGTGCTTTGGAATGGTCCTGGCTCCCTGGAGAATGTGTCTCCACAACATAGTCAGTGACAGAAGAGAATTCAATGGAACTCCTGCCCCCTGTGAGTCTTCTACAAAGAATGTGAATCACCTTGACCCATTTCAAAAAAACAAAGGCTAGAAGAAAAATTATATTCAACACAAGATCCAGCAGTGAAATGTACTATAATGGCCTGTATGGTAGTATGGTAAGGCTCCTCAAAACAAGCAACAAATCTCAGTTCAGAGGCATGGAAGGCATCTGATGAAAGTGCTCTTTGATGTTCTTGATAAACTTCACAACAACAGTAGTTCCACTTTGTCTAGTAGAGACATATAACTGAAGTTTTGCCAAGTCTGACAAAGGCTTTGGCTGTTACTTTAGAAAATCTCCTATTTTACAGCAATACTGTGAAGTTGCAGCATCTCAAGGTTCCTCTAGAATCTCTGAAAGTGGGGCTGTGATCAGCAGGGACAGGAAATTGGAGAATCTCTACCAAAGCCACAAAGGAACTCATAGGGTCATCTTAAGTTTTTTTGAGGTCTGACATTTGTCCTGGGCTTTTGAGATGAGACCAAATAAGGTTACTTAACAGAGTTCCTGGTCTGGTTGAGTGGCATCTTAGTTATGACTCTTAATGCAAACAGATTTCTGGATGCTGCAACCAGCAACCACTTGGATAGATGTACCTTTCCCCTATGCTTAGGCTATCCAATACAATGAACGTTTTTCCTAAGATGAACCTTGGATTTGTGTCTACTGTGAGCTAACACAATGTTGCCAATCTTAGAACTGTTGTTGAGGTATTACAACCACCACCTTGCCTCTGATAAACTATTTGAATGCTTAGAACCCTAATTAACAACCTTTAATAACAGGAAGTTGATATGCTGCCTCCTCTTTTGTAGTGAGTTCCCTAGTGGTCAGTACTTGTGATCCTCTACAGTGATTCATAGAGTCTGTGAACAGCAGAAGCTTAGGTAGAGGGACTAGTAGTATGCAACTACAGACCCTGAATTTTACCACCATCAAAAATCAACGAGGATGTCATCCATGGGTACTAATGAAAGTCATCTGGTTAGAAACTGCTAATAAGCATCTGATCAGTTACCAATGTAGCAACCACATCATGAAACACCTGTGGGGAACAAGCTTCTCCAGGGAGACTATGTGCCCCTGATGAGGGAATGCCTTAGCTTGTCTGGTGGCCCCAGACTGCAATAAAACTTCTGTACCAAGGATGACAATCTTTGAATCCTGTCCCTCCCTCAGCAAACCAAAGTTTTCACCAAGTCGACGTCCACTCCCAGGTAGGTTGCCTCCATCGATGGTGTTAGATCTAACATCTCCCAGTTGATATACTGACCTAGTAGAGGTCGTAGTGTAGCTCTCCTTTGCAGATGATGCAATCACTCACCAGTTGTCCAGGTTCATCCTAAACTGGATGCCTCTCCTTTAATCATTGGTGCAAGAACCCTGATGAAAATCTGGGAAGCTGCAGCTATACCATAGGAAAAGGGTCCTGCCACGAAATTCCTTCTTCAAATGTTTTCTGGAAGACTGGCACAATAAATCTTTGACTGTACCCAAATGGAATCATACAGGCAAGCAGAAAGGAGTTGGCTGCAGAAATTTCTTCAGTGAGCTAAGGTTGATGATGGCCATCCATCCGAACCTCTTAGGAAACCAGAAAACAGTGACTGTAAAATTAAGGCATTTTATTCAATCAATAAACAACATTCAATAAATCTTACTGTATGTAAGGCAAGTGGGGGTCATCTCAAGAGAGAGAGATTGTCAATCAATCAACATTCCTGACAACTTCCATCAACCATGGTCTCACACATATCCAAAACCACAATCTCCAAAATTTCAGAGACATGCACCCTTCTGTGGGAGAGCACATTTCCACATCTATCTCCTAAGCAGGGGGCTTTTCCCTTCCTGGACCAAAGGGGCAACTGTTTCTTCACTACAGGCTTCAAGGTGGGTATTCCAGGGATCCTCTGTTGACCACTCCTGGAATACAGTATGGCAACTATGCTGGTTGCTGGTTACTCCATTATGACATCTGATACTGTACCCTTCGTAGGGGTTGAAGCTCATCCCATCTTCCTAAATGTTTCCCTGGTTGCAGTTAAATCCAGCTTTCTAGAGAGCTCCAGCTTTCTAGAACTGCTCCTAAAAACTGGGCATTCAAAGAACAGTGAGGTATAACAACTTGGGTCACTAAGTCCATAATAAACTGGTACCTCGCAAGACCCATTTTGGTCAACAGTGTCAATATCTACTGCAAAGAAATTAGCAGAGGATAGAGAGAAAGGAATTAGCAGAGGATAGAGAGAAAGACAGAAACCTAGTGAGGAAGCAAGCCTAGTCTTTTTTCACTGGAAGTGTCAGTAGAGGCATTAATAACAATTCTCACTAAAAGATGCAGTCATCTTTTCAGTCTGGCCACTGCTACTCCTGCCTTTATATAGGTCCAGGTTGAAAAGCAGTTGCAGTCCTGGTTGTGATTTTGGTAGTAATCCTGGCAATGGTTATGGTCATGACTCTAAAAAGAGTCAGACCTCAGGAAAAGCTACTTGGCTAAGGTGCTGCTGGGTAGGCTGGTAAGGGAACATGGTCTGTACCTGGCTGCTTAACTGTAATCTTGTCTGAAAAGGCATGTTCCTTGACAGCAACAATAGTAAGGCAGAAGATGCTACTGCTTATTGCAAAGTACATTTTGAAGATTCCAGTGCAAATAACCATGACATCTGAATGGTGGCACTCTTTCCATGTCTCTTTTCATATTACTTCCTCTTGTAGAAGAGCACCCACACAGTGGGAGACTAATCATGGTACATCTCACAAGGAAAAACAAGCAAGAAGCATGGTAGTGACACTTGATCCAAAACATGGTACAAGTACCTTTCAAGGTTAAGACATAAATTAGTACCAAGTTTAACTTGCCAACCTTTATACCTATACTGTGACATTTCAACAGAAAAATGAAAAGTAAAACATGCCCTAAAAAAATAACAGCAGAACCACTGCAGTGAGAGCAATTAATCAACAAGGTAATAATTAAGGATAACAAATGATAACAGCTAGGTCAGTTACACATCCAAAAATAATACAACACACTTACAAAATATAAACATCACTTTTAACTGAAGCATAATAGATGACTGCACTTACTATACAAGTACCAAAGAAAAATCCATAAAAAGCACACTAACAAGGTTAACAAATACTCACTCCTTAATGCTTGGGGTTGATAAGCCCATGAAAAAGATACAAGCAAAGGTACAAAATTGAAAATGCACTACTATTTGCACATAAGCAATAAAAGAAACAATAAACCTAAAATATATACTGTATACGAGGTTGGCTAATGCAAAATAAAATTTAGTTCACAATCGTGAACTATAGCTGTTATTGATATCCATGAACTTTAATTACTAATACCAGATGTAACCAAAAACAAAAATACAGTATTAAAATTTCTGAACACTTGTTGGAACTATTACAACTGCTACATATGAACTGCTCTTGGAAAATTATAAAAAAATCACAAATTTTCTAATCAATTTGTATTTTTCATAGCTAACAAACCTGCAGTCTTAACTTATAGATAATTCTTCTAGTGCCAGCTGGAAACCGGTAAAAATAAAACACACAAGGAACTCGTGGCAACGAGGTAGGTTGATAGGCTTAGATGGCAACTGTCACCTCCATCATGTATGAATCTACACCTAAGTTTCTTCCAGCCCAGGTGTGGCTGCAGGTGGGCAGTATAAGTTAAGACCGCAGGTTTGTTAGCTATGAAAAATACAAATTGATTAAAATATTTGTCATTTGTTCATATGCGGAACAAATCTGGGTCTTAACTTAACGATACACTCACTTTCGGAGGGAGGAAAGAAAGTCTGGAAAGTTCAGCACCAGGGTTAAAGAAGCCTATGGAAGGAAACCAAAGCCCCTGACATAATAAATAAGTGATTATTTAACAGCCAGACTTCTGGGCCTTGTTACAATATAATGCAACAATGTAGAAGGAAGTTAAAGAACTATATCTGTAGATAACAAACCTTCGTAGCCACCAATAGTTTGCTATCAATCCTCTCTCCCCCTTACTAGAGAGAGGAGGGACTTGCTTTTGCAAAAGTTTTAATATTCATGTAGGAATAAGCAAAACTCAAACCAAATCCAGCACATGATGGAATGATTTCTCATGGCCCGCCAGGTAGAGAAGAGGAGAAGGAAAAGGAAAGAGACCAGTCATCTCATTCCTTCTCACTTTCATACCATCATCTTAGGTCAAATATAAACTGTCCCGCTGGGGGTACTGGATGAGTTACACAACCTGTTGAGCAGCCACCACCAGACTCAAGGAAAAAGTGTCCAAGGACCTGTGGGTGACAGAAGGAAGTGAAGGTGGTCTGACGAAGCAAAGTGCCAACCTTCAAAATCCTTTAAACAGGCAAGTTCATTTTGAAAGCCAAAGAAGGACCTAGCCCTCTAACATCATGTGCTCTTGCATGCACTGTGTTAGGACTGGGGCACGAAGTCAAACTATAAGCTTGTCTGATAGTTTCACGAAGCCAAAAGGAGATTGTATTCTTGGACGCTTCTTTCTTGTTCCGGCTATTGCTAAGGAAAAGTCTTCGGTACCCCGTCTGAGATGATGAGTCCTTTCCAGATAGCTGTGCAGTGCTCTGACAGGGCATAAGAGCAATTCCTCCAGATCGTTGTCAACAAAGTCTTTAAGGGACAAAATGGAAAAAGATTCAAATCTGTCATCATGAGAAGAGGGGTTTTGAGTCTTAGCCATGAATTCCGGGACAAATTCGAAGGCTACGGACGTCCAACCCCTCATATGTTTGACATCAAAGGATAGGCCATGGAGTTCACCAACTCGTTTCGAAGAGGACAGGGCCAACAGGAGAACCATCATAGAGTCAGGTTCCTGTCTGACACATGGAATAAAGGCTCAAAAGGAGCAGGGTGAGGCGGCCCAGTACCAAAGTCAGGCGGCAACTGGGTGGTCTAAGTTCTTTTGGAGGACAAGACTGCTCAAAGCTCTTGAGAAGCATTGAGATTTCCCATGAGAAAGAAAGACTGACATTTCTCATTCTTTTGGAGGACAAGACTGCTCAAAGCTCTTGAGAAGTACTGAGATTTCCCACAAGAAAGAAAGACTGGCATTCCTCATATGTTGAATGGCTTTCAAGGCAGCTCTGTAGCCCTTGATGGAAAACACGGAAAGTCGTTTCTCTCTGCGGAGAAAAACAAGGAAGTGTGCTACTTGCTGAACAGAAGTTCTGACTGGAGAGAGAACCCACTGACGACACCAACCACAGTAAACAGTCCACTTGCCCTGGTAAACGGCTGATGAAGATCTTCTGAGATAGCCAGGACATCTCCAATGTTGCTCTGTGAGAAAAGCAGTTCCTTGTTGGGCGAGTGGGTTCTGTTCTCCAACCGGCCAATGAAGAATAAGACGAATTTATTTCTGGTGAAAGAAATTCATTTCTCGCTATAATGTGGTTCAGATTCCACAATAAGCTGTAGGTCCCGTTGGTAGGTAACTAATTGGTTCTTGGCCACCTAAAATAAATCTAATCCTTTGGGCCAGTCCTGAAAAGCTGTTAATCAGCTCAGTGGTCTGGTTAAACTAAGATATACTTAACTTTTTGTGAGAAAAGCCTCTTACTCAGAGGAGATACTGGACTGTCTCCAGTCGTGAAGAGATAGGGACCCTACTGAGCAGTGTGCCTCTGGAAGTGGGGTTGACACAGAAGGTTGTGCCACAGAGGAATCTCTCTCGGAGCTTCTGACAGTAGGGCTAAAAGATCAGGGAACCACTCCGCGTGAGCCCACATGGGAGCCACTAGGGTCATTCTGAGATTCTGAGAGGCCATTACCCTGTTCAGAACCTGATGGATTAGGCAAAATGGAGGTAGGCATAAACTTCCACATTGTCCCAGGGGTGTTGCAGGGTGTCCTCTGCCACTGCAAAGGGATCTAGAATCTCGGAACAGAAAACCTTAAGTTTCTTGTTGAACCTTGTTGCAAACAGGTCTATTGAGGGCCTTCTCCACAGATGAAAGAGCCTATTTACTATGTCCTGGTGCAGAGACCACTATGTCCTTATGACCTGACTTCAACAACTCAGATTGTCCAACACTACATTCCTCCTGCCTGGGATATACCTGGCAGAGAGGTCCACTGAATGATCTATCGCCCACTAATGAGTAAGTACTGTCAGGGAGTGTAGCTGGCATGACACCAGGTCCCCCTGCTTGTTTACATAGGCCACCACTGTGGTGTTATCTGACATGAGTACCACAGAGTGTTTCATCCCCCTCTCCTGAAATTCTTGAAGAGCTAGGAAGGCAGTTTTGAGTTCCAGAGCATTGATGTGAAGCTGCCACTCTTACAGAGTCCAAAAACCAGATGTTATAAGACCTTCCAGAGTGGTGGAGTCCAAAACCCAGATGTTATAAGACCTTCCAATTGTGCTCCCCAACCCTCATATGAGGTGCCTGAGAATAGAAGAATCTCTGGAGGAGAATGAAGGAGCACTCCTATCGCCAAGTTTCTGTTGTCCAGCCACCACGACAGGTCCTCTCTCACTTCTTTCAACAATGGAACTTGAAAATGAGAGGGATCCCTTGAAGGAGACCAAAACTCTTTCAGCCTCCACTGCCGGGACCAGAGATGTAGACGACCACATGGGACCAACTTTTCTAGGGGGGTTAACAGACCCAGAATCACTTGCCACTGATGAGCTGGTTGAGACTGCTCTGAAAGGAAGGATCGAGCCACAACTTTGAATTTCTCCATTCTCGGGGTCTGACGGGAAAACCCTTGATGAGACTGTGTCTATGACCATGCCTAGGTAAAGAATCCTTTGACTAGGGAGGAGATGAGACTTCTCCAAATTCACCACGATGCCTAAGTCGTGACAAAACTGAAGATGATCATCCCTGTCTTGGATTAACTTCTCCCAAGACGCCGCCAACCCAGCCAGTTGTTGAGGTATCTGAGAAATGAGAAGACAAATTCCCTGGGAGTGGGCCCACAATGAAACCTGGGTGAATACACTTGTGAATACTTGAGGAGCTGTTGAGAGGCCAAAGCACAAGACTTTGAACTGGAAAACTAATCCCCCCAGGCTGAAGCAGAGACATTTCCTGGAGGAAGGATATGTCGGGATCTGGAAGTATGCATCCTTCAGGTCTATTAAAAGCATAAAGTCGTTCTCCCTGATGGCTACCAACACCGTTCGAGGAGTCTCCATCCTGAATCGGGTCTCCCTCATGATGAGGTTCAGGGTTGACAGGTCTATCACTGGCCGGCAATTGCCCGTCACCTTGGGAACAAGAAAGACCTTACTGTAAAAACCTGGAGAAGGATGCTCTACCATTTCCACTGCTCCTTTCTCCATCACCTTCACTATTTTGCCTCGGAGAGCTTGATGTTTTAACGAGCTGAGAGCGCATGTCAAGTGATGAGGAAGCTGATTGGAGAGAGGGGGAGGGAAGTCGAAGGGTAGTAGATACCCCACCCAAAGAACATCTACTACCCACTCTTCCAATCCGAAGATCAACCATGTAGCACAATGGCTTGCCAGACACACCCCCCAAAATGGTGACGACTTGTGGGGAGGGGCATTTACCCTATTATTTAGCTCCTCTTACCTTACCTCTAGAGACTCTAGTGGGCTTGGAGGATTGAGACTGAAAGGAATGCTTCTGGGAATGCTTGTTGGAGAATAATCATGTTAAAGAAGGAAAATATTGAAGAAGATGAAAACAGAATGGAACTTGATGAAATAAGTTGAAGCAGCAATGAGAGAAAAGCCTGAGGAAAACTGCTTAACACATACAAAAGTAAGGCAGTTGACTGATGGGCACATCAGGTTCCAATTGGTACAGGCATGAAGGGCTGTATGTATATATTTAAGTGATGAGTTGATGGTGAAACAAAGCTATAAAAATGGTAAACATGAAAACTGACATCCTCTGTTAACCATATAATACATAATAAGTACCACTGTCAAAGTTTCAGAAAATATATTCCCTTACGTAAAACTAAACATTAAAGATGTAAGGATAAACAAAACTGTAAAAAATGTGATATAACAATTTTCTAAATGGTAGTCCAAGAAGATATACCAAATTTTTCAAAGTAATTTGTATTTTCCCTATGTATAGCTGAGTGGCTGAATAAGCATAAGTTACAGTGTTATCGATAATAGTAAGCATGTAAGGCATCACCTGATCTTTCACTGCAAGGACTAAGTGGGGCAGCTTGTACCAAAGAAAAATACAAATTACTTTGAAAAATGTAGTATTTGTTACGACAAGAATACAAACTAATGTATTTTAAGCAGACTTAACTTTTTAGGTGGGTTTCCTAAAAGTAGCTGAAGAACACATTTTACCTAGGAGACTATGTTCATGGGATAAGAGTCCATAAGAAATATTATGTTAACAAAACCCTTATAAATCTGGTGAAAATGCAAGCAAGAAGTTAAGTCCTGGGCAGATGAGAACACCCAGGGGATGGAGGCTAATAATCAACTCTTCCTTCTTGATTGAGTTTGTTCATCAGACTCCATTCATGATGGAAACACCTCCATTCCCTGTTAGCCTCAGTCAGAGAGAGGGGCTTCATGCTTTCAAGAAATCTTTAGGATGCATACTTTCACATACCCATTCACCAAGATTCTCAGAAATTTCTACATTTTGTTTGGGGATGGACAGTTCTCCGATTCACAGCGCTCAGTTATGGACTATCTAAAGCTTCTCAAGTTTCACTAGAGTGTTCAATTTGGTTCTGGCTTGGACCTATTCAAGAGGTATTTGTCTACAGAGATACCACCATGATTCATTTGTTAATCTTTGCCTAGTCATGTCTGCATCTTGATTCAAGTCAAGGACCCATGCAAAACTCTAGGCGTTTTCATGCATTGATAGAAATTTGACCTCTTTTCCAAACACCAAAAAAGTATCTGGGTATATTTCTGAACTCTGTCAGGATGAAGGCATTTCCAGCAGACTTCCATATAATCAAGTTCAGGGGAATAGCAAGAAACTTTGTCTTTTAACAGACGCAACCAGCTTAGCTCTGGCAATCTAATTTCAGTCATGTTTCATCTTTAGAGAAGCTGGTACTTTAAGACTGATGTCTTCTTTGATCTCTCCAAAGGCAACTGAAACACTTATGGTCAGCTCCTCTTAATTCTCCCTCCCATCTTGTTTCATTGAGCTGGGACATGAGGCAAGATCTTCACTTGTTAACTAACAAACATTCACCTATTCTCCTCTCCTCCAGATATGCTCCTATTATTGGACGCCTCAAAGAGGAGATGGGAGCTCACCTGAAAGGGAAATTCACCTCAGGCTGGTGGACAGAACATCTAGCCCCTTGCACATCAACATATTGGAGATGTTAGGTGCATGGCTAACTCTACTTTCTTTTCAGAGCAAGATAATAGATAATTTTGTGACACTGATGAGCAACAGCACCACAGTAGTAGTCTGTATCAAAATGCAAAGGAGAATAATACCCAACACTCTCTGCTGTCTAGCTGTGATGATCCACACGTGGGTGTCTCTAGGTAAAAATCAGAAGTACATTCTGGGCAACTTCAATTTGCTAGCAGACCAACTCAGTCACAAACATCAGGTGGTGAGTACACAGTGGTCTCTTCATCTTCTATTAGCATAAAAAGCTGTTCAAGATGTTGGGTCTTCCTCCCCTAGATCTGTTTGCAAACAGGCTTAACAAAAAACTTCCAATCACTTGCTCTCAAAATCCAGATCCTTGGGCAGTAATAGAAGTTGCATTCAAACATTCCTGGGACAATCTGGCAGTAATAGAAGTTGCATTCAAACATCCCTGGGACTATCTGGATGTCTGTGCATTTCCACAATCTTCAGTCTTCTTAAAAGAACAACAGAGTTTTCATCACTATAAACCTATGAATGACCCTGTGTCTAGACAGAAAAATCTTTCAATCACTTGCTCTCAAATTCCAGATCCTTGGGCAGTAATAGAAGCTGCATTTCAACATCCCTGGGATAATCTGGATGCTTGTGCATTGCCACCACCACCTTCAGTCTTCTTCCAAGAATAACAGAATTTTTATTACTATAAACCTACGAATGACCCTGTGATTTCAGGCAGAATTGTATGCAGATTGGCTATCACTTCTCATATAGATTCCAAGGGAGCTACCCCTATGGCCCACTCTTCTTTGTCAATCTCCCACCCAAAGGTTCCAACAGTCGAGTCACTCCCTTTGTCTTCATGAATGGAGATTATGCAGGTCATCCCCCGAGAAACAGGCTCTCATGCAGGGATGCACAGGAGGTGTAAGTATATCTCAGTAGATCTACTAGCATCTGCCAAGGCAAGTGGGCTAATTTGGTGTCACTGAAGGGGGTATCTCTCTAGTCAGAGCATCTATTCAGTTGATGGCAGACTTTATCTTTCTTTGGTGAGGTAAGTCCCTTTCATCTCAGCAGTTAAAGGTTATCGCTCAGCCTTATCACAAGTGTTTATACTGAGGGGATTGGATCTCTCTGCTTCAGTGGTCAATTCCATGCTTATAAAGAAATTTTGAACAATCTGCCCTGCCTTCAGAACTTCACCCTCCAGAGTAGGATGTCTCTGCATTGGTTTTGAAGAGAGATTTAACTTTGAAGACTTTTTTTTTTCTTTTGGCATTAGCCTCAGCAAAGGGGGTTGATGATTTGCATGGCATTTCTTATCTTGTCCTGCACTCTGAGGGTTGGTTGAAGCTTCTCATTCTCTTTTGTCCCCGGTTTCTGATCACAGACTCGAATCTATCATCATTTCTGATTACAGACTTGGGACATTATCAATCCCTTCTTGCTAAGATTTTGTTGGTAGCAACCTGGATGCTTCTTTGCTCTTTGAGCCATCAAGTACTGCTTGAAGAGGACCTGTGCTCTGAGAGCAGAATACAAGAGACTTTTCATTAGTACTGGCAAGCCTAAAAAGGAATATCTCTTTCTGGCTTCAAGAGGTCATTCAGAAGAATACATTATATCTCCAGACGTGTCTTTTTTTTTTCATCTTTTAAAAGAGCTCACTTTACACAAGAAAGATATTCTCCAATTAAAAGGCATAAGTTTGTATTCCTGTAGGAACATGGCCATGTTAAAAGCAAAGCAGTAAAAATTCATTGTATTATCAGATATGGAGAAAGAATATATGAAAATTAAATTAATACTCTTGTACTAGAATGGGCATACAGTATCCATTGAATACTTAAAATCATTACCTATATCAATATATTCAAAGAAATAGTAACTTTAAAAGATATACCAGTTACACATAATAAAAATGGCTAAAATTGTCAGTCCCATTACAGCAGCAACATGAACTTTGCTCCAAGATTCATGGGTGTAGGAGTTTCCTTAATCACAAGAAGAGTGTGCATCTCTATGGTTACAAACTCTGGACTTTAGCGCCTTGCTCTAATATGTCTCAAAATAAACAAGCCAACATGAATCCATAACAGGGAATGAGTACAAACTAAGACATCCATGCATCCTACATTAGTTGGACCAACGCGAACATGAACTACCTTACCCAATATCTATATCATAATATGTAATAACCATAAAATCAAGGAAAAAATTGTCACTTCCACAAACCAGTGTGGCAAGTTGCTGTGCCATTACAGTAGCCACATAAACTATGCTCCATTACCTTTGGCTACAAGAGCTTGCCTAATCAATATCTGACATTTCTAGCACAAACTCAGAGTATCAGGATCTTGCTGTTTCACACATAACTTTAGGATATGTATGCATGGAATAATATTTTAATAATACCTAATCATTTGTTACCACAAATCTATAACAAAGAATGAGAAAAAATGACACAACCATGCATACTGCATACTAAAAGTGCCTAAAGGATTTCTTTGTCATAAGACACCATTGTAGACATACATACACTACAGTAAATTGTGGGTCAACAGTCATAACAAATATACTTAATGAGAGTTAGATACCTATAAGTTATGGTGTTGGCATGGTTTTTAAAAAAGGAAGCTAAGTAACAGGAAAATATGCTTAAAGCAAACATAAGTCAGAATGAAAAAACTTCATATTTTCACCTTATCATTTCTAAAAGTATTTTTCTCTTTTATCCTCTAAAAGTTGAATGTTTAGATTTCTTTAATACTAAGAGCATAGAAAAATTAATAGGAAAATAAATATAAGGTGCTAATTTAATTTAAAATTTGAGATGTATGGTATGAAAGAACTTCTCTACAAATTAACGTAAGAGATATTAACTCCTACAATCAAAGTAAAAAAAGGATAAACATTGCAATACTAAGTTAAACATATCTAAATCAACAAAAACCTGGATGATATTATTCTATCAGCTCTTATTAAAGTACCTTGTAATGTAGAATGCTTGTATATCCTACCAGTTAACAGCATAGGCCTTACTATTCATAAAACTTTCAATAGGCCTAAGATCATACAGTGTATTGTTATGGCTAATCATAACAGCAACCAGATTTTTGCCTGGTGTCACAAGCACAAACAAGCCAATGAAGTCAAAATATATATTATGCATGAAAAGATAAAGTTGAAACATATAAATACACATATAGTTGTCCTATTTACACACAGACTAAGATTAAGATCCATAAAGAGAAAAGGTGACCAGTTACTTGAGCTTACAGCTGAAAACCACACACATTATGCAGTATTGAACACTAAGTCAGGTCTAAGGCATAACAAGAGTTAGAGAGTAAATGAGCACGCTCTATAAGCTCAACATAAGTAGTCACTTCAAACTAAGCACAGCAAAAACCACCAGCTAAACAGAACAGCCCATGAGCACCTTTAACACCACGAGGACGTAACGCACCTGGCACCTTCAATCGCAGGTATGTACTCCCTGTGTCAACATCAAAAAAATTAGCTTCCATTGTCCAATGAAGAAAACTATAGCATACACAGATTACAATATTTTCAGTGCAAAAACCCAATGACACAATTAGTGAGAATTAAAATTCACATTTGGGGGAAGAGAATTATATACATTCATAGTGGAATGGTTTTAAATATTACTGCCTACTGTAATTAATGTTGATATCAGTGTTACAGAAAACCTGTTAGCTGAACCACTGGCACAAAAATTCAGATATTAAATCTAGGAGCAATAAAGTGCATGAACAGCAAACGTATACACTGCAGTACTGTTTTCATTTTGCTTCTCTGCATGGAAATTTAATTCTACAAGAAAAGGAAAAGATTAAAATCAATTTTACCCAATGCATCAAGAAAATTTTCCTTCTGTTGAAACAAAATTTCCAACAAACATCTACCAGTTCAACTATCCCACTTTGGTCCATTTCTCCCAGTTATAAGGAAATATTTACCGTTAGTAAACATGTACAGCATTTTTCGTGGATCTTTAGCATCAATCTAATAATGTAAAAAGAAAATATAATTTTGAGAATTAAAACAACAGGGTATGCTAAGTTAGACAGAACTGCAAATTGCCTCATATTACTTTTTAGAACATTTACAAATATTTTTCATTATAAGGCATACAATAAAATTACAGGTACTAACTCTGACACAACACAGAAACCCTATATGAAGTTTTTTGATAGTGTAGCCGCTATCCGTCCTCAAAGGAGTTACTCTCTCATGGTCCCCCCAGGCCTCCATAAAACATACCAACCAATTACAAAGAATTCTCTTATAGTTGGTCTCAGCCACAATAGTGCTTGTTGGCAGTGTGACAGAGTTTAAAGGACTCAGGGCAGGAGGGCTCAATCTCCTGTTCTACAATGATTACCTAAGCTCTATATCATACTTGCACAGCTGTGACAACATAAGTCAGCACCATCTTCAATTACACTCTGGTCTGACCAAGAGTTCACTAGTCCCCTGGATGTGCTCCGGAAACCATGTCTGACTATGTTTTATTTCAACCACTTTAGTGAGCCATGCTGAGTACTTAGTTTTAAGACAGAGTGAAATGTTTTAGTTTCTTAAAATTTTAATGGGCAGGCTTGTATCTGTATAAATTGGGAGACAGTAAGCCTCTTGCAAGGCGAGAACAATACAAGTATGGAAGGAGACTACTGTACTGCACGTTCCAACAGAACATGGCAGCGTGTTTCCATCCCTCTCTGAGCAGAATCCACATTTTGGCCAATACTCCAAAAGCAGTGGATTCTAGGAAATCCCACTTCAACTCCTCCAGTGGAGATGAAGAGTGTTTCCTTGAGAGAGAGTCACTGATACCTGATATTAAGGGGATAGAGCCACTGAAATTTCCGCTCTGAATTCAAAAGATCTATGGAACAGCCTTCTGCTTTACAAGAGAGAGATGCTTCAAATGAGAACCTTGCCTTTCCCATGCAACAATCATGTTTTGAGGGGACCCTGATAGGGTCCACCCAACCCCATCCAAATGTCTGTATCTTTCAGGGGGTAGTGATATATCCTGGACTTCTATACTGCCAGGCAAAGGTGATACGACTGTCTTGGCTCAATCAGTTCATGCAGGCTCCCCTGGTAGGAAAATTCTGCTTGCTTTACTTTCTATACTGCCAGGCAGTGGTGATAAGACTGCCTTGGCTCATCAGTTCATGCAGGCTTCCCTAATAGCAAATTCAGCTTGCTGTACGTTCTATACAGTGCTGCCAGGCAATGGTGATACGACTGCCTTGGCTCATCAGTTCATGCAGGCTTCCCTGATGGGAAAATTCCACTTGCTGTACTTTCAGAATTCCGGGAGGAAATCATGAACAGTATCAAGGATGACCCTGAGAGAGTGTAACTCCTTTGAGGACTCGCTTGCTTCTGAGCATCAGCATAGAGATGCTATCCATGATTTCCAAGACAAATTTAGATGTCCTGGATATGGAATCGGGTATATGTAAAAATTTCTCATCCTTTAAACTAGAGGATTGAGAGGCTGCACAGTCTGCCTACGCAGAGACAGGATTCTCACCAAAAATCCTAGGTCATGGGAGGAGGATAATAAAAAACCTAAGACCAAAAAGAAGCTGAATCAGTTGTCTAGATCCCCTGTTGAAATCAGAATGGATAATAAGAGACATCCTGCTCACTCCCAGAGCTCCGATTGGTAACAATTGAGACCAGGTCGGACAATAACACCTCAAATCAATATCTGCCTCTGAGAATGATACTGATAACCCTTGGTGAGACACCTCAGTGTGCATCCTTCACCAGATGGAAAATACCTCATTAATGAAAGGAAAACTGAGGTTGGGCATATAGACTTTTGGGACAGAGTGGCCTGAAAACCATAGAAGCAAGTTTTCTTCAGTTTAATGGAAAATACGATACAGCAACAATTTTACAGAACCAATAACCCCTCTGGGAGGCATCAGCGGTATTATTTTGTAAGTTGCCAATACACGCTATGGAATTGTAACCTACATTTTTAAAAAGAGCTCTTCATTCTCGTTATTTTGAACCCCATAAACACTATGCACAAATGATAAATAAAAAATTAATAAAATTATGACTTACAAGGTAAGAATACCGCCCCCCCTCCATAGCTAACATGGCAAATTTGTAACCAGTAAACACCCCTAGGTTAAGTTATATTGGTATTTTAAGGTTCTTTTGGTGCCCTATCATTTCCTAGTTATATTTACATGAAAAACCTACAATGGTTTTTCGCGCAAAAGTGGCTGGCTGGAGTCTTATTGGCAACTTATAAAATTTTACCGCATCAGCTTTGTCTCTTCATTTTTTAAACAATCAGTCATGTGAAGATGGAATTTCAGAATTTTGTGATGACTGGGAAACTAAAGTTTATGGCAGAAATAAAGCCATTTGTCTCCACCACCCCAGTATCTCATAATGCTACAAAGGAATGAGCAACATTTTTCCTCCCTGATGAGAGGAAAAAGCTCCAACTGGACATGGCTACACAGCAATTTGAGACCTCTATGAGAAAAATCTCAGCACAGCCATGGCTGAATTTTATGCTAGGCTCCACCTGATTACAGAGCTTCCAGTACCTTCCAGAACAATGTTCACTGCAGTAGCCAAAACACTTACGTGAACCTTATTGGGAGCACTCTATGACTTTATGGAGCGATGCATTAAGATTTGAAAAGAAGCATCGGTGGGCTACAACATTTCGCTCCTCAATGTAACCTCCCTGTTGCTTTCTTCCCCTATCTGTTGAGACCCTTTTTGAAAAGCCTGTTGTCGCACAACTCAATGAATGAGCCCGACCACAGAATTGCAGAATGTATATACTGTTCTTGAAAAAGGGGAATCTGGGAAAAAGTATCCTTAAGAGTTTCCTCATCCTTAGCCTAAGAAAGTTTGGTGTGAATCATAGCAGTACAAGCCTACAATATCTACTACAGGACCCCTCTGACAACATAAAAAAGGACAACAATAGCATCAGCACCCCTTTCAAAGCAAACAAGACACTCCTACCAGGGGAAAGAAAAATCAACTCCTGGACTGCGTATTACAAGGAAGGGAAGAGGTGGAGCCCCATAGGACTTGCATGGTTGGGGTTGTCCTCTACAGCATAACATGCAGTGGATGTCTTCTTCTTGGGGGACACAGTATATTCACAATGGGCTAGGGTAGAGATGGTTTCACCCTTCCCATTCTCTAAAGTAATTATTTTCCAAAAACCAGACCCCTTTTAAAAGGGGACCTTAGAGAAAGACAGCTTTATTTGCCACCACTTTTCAGCATCCCCAAGAAGCATTCCTCCAAATGAAGGGTGATCCCTGAACCATCAAATTTGAACAAACATACTATTTGCATAAATTTTTCTATATATATTGTACCTATTTTATGAGAGCTCAGAAATGAAGGATTTTAACTGGTGGCCTACCTAGATGATTGGCTAACCTGGGGAGCCACCAGAGAAGAGTACTGACAAAACCTGAGAGTGGTAGTTGACAGACTCCGGTCAAAAGATTTCTTAATACGAACAAGTCCCACCTTACATCCAGCAGACATTTTCTGAGGCTGAAACTTTGTTGGGCTACTCTTTGCAGCCAGCTGTCTCTTTCCAAAGCACTCAAACCAAAATAAGGAAGGACTTAGTAGATTCCTTGCACAGCCCAGCTTTTCCAGATGACAACTGAAAAAAAGTCTGGGCCTGTTACAGTTTGGGTCCATGGTGGATCTAATCCTGAAATTGTGACTAGGATTTAACAAAGCTTGGCTCTCACATGCTAGGAAAAGGTTTTGTGATCGCCTTCATCTGAGATTGGGAAGATACTCTGTCTGTGGACCTGGAAGGGGTCTCTGGCAAACAGGCCGACCTGACTCCACCGTTCACGAGTGATAATACATATGGATGCATCCTTGACAGGTTGGGGAGGCCATTTGCAAGGATTGTCAGTTAGGGGGAAGTTGGTCACCTGCTCAGAGGGATTGTCATACCAGCTTCCCAGGGCTATTGGCTGTCTTTCCATCTCAGAAAATTGAAACCTCCAAAAGGGATGCACAATTTGTTGGTCCTAGGCAATATGACTCCAATGTCTTCTATACAGAGGTTAGGCTCATGCTGAGCTCCTCTCAAGTCAGTAACTGCTAACATGGTTCCACAATCTGGAAGTGGACCAGTTTGCCACATGCTAGAACCATCAACTTCCAGTGTCTGTGTCTCTGAACCTGGACACTCAAGCAATAGCGAGAGATACATTCCTACAAGACTGGAATGAATGTCGGACGATAGACCTTTTTCCTTCATTGTCCCAGATTTTGAAAGCTTTGAACAATCTACTAGCTATGAATGGAACCGCTTGCCTAGTGGCCCTGAATTAGCCAAAACCTAATTGGTTCCTTATCTCTTCCAACAACAGGCAAAAGAATAGATTCCATTGCCATCCATAAAACTATGGACTTCATCCATCCAAAATATCAGTCATATGGGAAATGGGTTAGATTACCTGCACACTGAGAGCCCAGTTGACATCTGTTAAAACAGTTTTACATTTTGTTATCTTTTCAGGTCAAGCACCTTGCTATTTCAACACCCGTAGCATACAAGGCAGCATTGGTGGAACCCTTGCCTTAGGTTTTGGAATTGATTCTTATAGAAATTGTTATAATTCCATTCTCCAGCCTTTTACACTGCAAAGGTCAGCTCCTGCATGGTTTCCCATTACCTGGTCCCGAATAAGGTTCTTAGACTTCTGTCATCCGCTCAATTCATCGGCACAATACAACTACAACTCGTATGCTGCAAAAGGCAGTCTTCTTGACTGCTTTGGTAACAGGAGCTCGGCTTAATGTACTGGGCTCTCTTATACAAGGACAACATTTCAGCACTAATACACCTAGTTATCATTTGCTGTTATCTCAAGGCCTATCATTCCTGGCCAAGAATGAGGACCTTTTTAAAGGGAAAATCCCCTTTTCTAATAAAGGAACTGAGTATTTCATATAAAATATTATGCCTGGTTCAAGCACTTAAGGTTTACCTAGATGGTCCTAATTTTCCTACAACTTAGCACAAACAAACCACTCCCTCTACATGGGCTGAGAATTATTTTAGTGGTCTACATTAAAAACGCAGACCCTCACACCTTTCCTAAGTCATTAATTTCTTCGAAAAATGTTTCCTTTGAAGAAGTCTTTGAGTGTACAGTGTGGTTATTAAAGACAGTACTCTTGAATTGGTGAAGGCACAATAATCCTGCAGCCAGACCCAACATAATTATGTAAATCACAATAGAACCAAATTGGATAATACATTTACTGTATACATTCATGTGTCTTCTGTTCTTTATTGCCAGACCCAAATGGATATCTGGCATAAAGAAACTGTTGATAACCTGTGACTACTGTATACCTTGAATAAAAAATTCCTGAAACACTATTTCCATGAGAGTGGTGGTCATGCTGAGATATTGCTGGGGAAGCCTGCAGCCAGACCCAACATAATTAGGTAAGCCACCTTCAAACCACAAGAATAATACATATATTGGTTTGTGTGTTGTTTCCTATTCTTTACTGCCAAACCCTATGGCTATCTGGAATAAAGAAAACGGTGACTATTCCTTGGACAAAAAATTAATCTGGGTTGTTGGGATTTATTTATTAGGAGCTAAGCCATTTAGTCACCTGTCAATTTCTTTTGTAAGCTCCTTTGAGGACGAACAGTGGCTATGCTATAAAAAGAGAGGTTTTGACATAGGAAAAACCTATAATTGGTGGCTGCTGTGAGCCCTCAAACTCAACCACTTTCTCTGATGAAAAGGCATGGGACTGGGGTGAACATTATTCCTGCACAGACCTGGCGTGTGATGAAGATGGCACCGACTTATGTTGTCAGAGTTGTGTAAGTAAGATGCAGAGCTTAAGTAATTGTTGTCGGACAGGAAATAGAGCCTTCCTGTCCTGAGTCCTTTATATTCTATCACTGTGCCAGCAAACACTATTCTGGCCGAGACCAACTATAAGAGAATTCTCTGTAATGGTTGAATGGTCTTATGGAGCCTTGGGGGGACCATGGAAGTGTAACTCCTTTGAGGAAAAGCAGCTGAAAATTGAACAACAATCTTCTTTTCAACTTTAAAGGACACAAATTAATTTTTTCAACTAGTTTATAAAACCACACGACCATATTCCCAATAATAACAAGAATAAACTTCTAATAATCTCTATTAAAATGGAATGCAGTGTACAGTATATCCATATATTCTTTATTGATGCCACAGAACACTAAACTCTCACTGACCAGGTTTGAGTTTATCTTTGAGTGATCTGATTAAAGTTAGTTTCCATGCTACGATCCTGATTTCAGTGCCATTGCAAAGTCGAAAAATAGCTGTATTTTACTGCAGTACACTCAAAGAAAGCAAAAGGTAAAAAATAAAAGGTCAAAGCAATGAGTTGAAGTTAAGAAACAAGTACAGTATGTCTATGCTTTGCTGCCAATAAATATTCTCCAACACAGTACAAAAATGCAATAAACTGGTTTTCCAGTAATATATATGGTAGCCAAATTATTATGCAATAACATATCAAAGAAAAAACTGGGAAAATAAAAATTTTCATAACATTTATTTTTTAAATACTTAATTCTCTATATATTATGATAGCTGTAATTCCTGTGACAGGCAGGAGGACGATAGTGTGTGAAAACTAAAAAATTAATAGGATTGTCTAGCTTTAACCATCTATTGACCCATCCCTTTTGGATGATTCAACCATCTATTGTTTACCATTTAGTTTTTTCTCCATCCAAATGACTGGGGAGGTTGGAAGTGATACATAATAGAGAGGTAAGTATCCAAAAAATAAATTTTATTATAAAAATTACTATTTTTGAAATGGGAGATAGGTGCGAGGACAAATAATTATAACCCCCAAGGATACAACAAAATTCCACCAAGAATAAGACCCCTCTTACCTAATGATTAGAATTCATCTGCTGGTACTGTTGCCAAGAGAGAACTAATTCATTCAACTGTAAGGACCTCTCAAAGATGCTGGAGGCTCCTTGCAAGGGATACCACTCTCATTCTGATGAAAGTGAGACAAAAGGCCTTGTGCTTACACCAGCAGAACAAAGATGGTAGATGAATGAAGGATTTTACCTATCTCAAAATAGGCACCTTCATACTCCCCAAAACATTTTATAAGTAAACCGGAAAGGCTAGAGTATAGCTACTCTAACTGTTCAGGATATGAGTTCCCTGTCATAACAAAGGGCAAAAATTCTCTACATGATTTGTACTGAATCTCAATATCTCACAAATTTTGCAAAGCAAATTCAGAGTCACATCTCCACTGGGCTGCATTGGCAACATTCAAGGTTGGAAACTGAAGGTAGTTGCCACTGCTCTCGCCTTGTGAAGCTTGCCTTCAGAAGTGGGAAGAAAGAGGGGTCTAGATTAGTGTGCGCTTCCTTAACCAGGTTCTCCAAAAGAGAGGCCATGGCATTTTTTTCCCCATAAGTCAATCTGGTTTAGAACACTGTCTGAGGTCCCTAGTCCTTTGCCCTTAGAGACAATGCTGTGGCTGGACATAGAGAGGAAAACAGGTCTTAATCATCAAATCTTTTAGGAAGGCTAAGTTTAAGGGTTTAAATGGGAGTATACTTAAATATTCCTGCATTACATCAAGTCCCAGCTGAGTGGTTAATCGGAGATTATGGAATCTACATTGAGGAACAAAGGGCTTCCTTAGCCTCTAGATTAGCAGAAAGATCTAGATCAGAATGTCTTAATACTGATGCTAACGTGAAGCAGTACCCCTTAATAGCAAGAACATACAAACCTTCAGTGTGTCATAAATGAGTAAACAACTTCATTAGGTTATTATAAAGGTATGGGTGCAAGAAATCTTGGAAAAGCACCAAGCTCTAAAGAATGACCACTGTCTCTCATACAGCACATTAGTCAATTGCTTTCTGGAAATAATGACGGATCTTCTGCACTCCCTAGGATAACCTCTTGTTTGCAAGAAACAATTGAGTGTCTCCACATGGTCAGCTGAAGTGTGGGGAAGTTCTGGAGAAATCTCATGCATCCAAGGTGCATGATAAGATCCCTCCTTAGTGGGTAGGATCTAGGGCAGTCTATCAGCTGAAAATAAAAATTTGGGACCATTCCCAGTGTGGCAACCCTGGAGACACCAAGGTTGTGCAAGAATCTGCAGTTAGGCAGAATTGTCAGAACCCTTTGAAAAATGGCTGAACAGGGAAAAGTATAAAGATCAAGATAAAAACCTGTTCAACAGCATGGATCTACTGCCAAGCTTTTGGATCCTGAACTGGCAGACAAAGTAGAATTTTGTGACAAAGAGATCTAGAAGGGGAGTGCCCTCAACTCCCATCAACCTGCAGACTTACAGATGTAGAGTCCATTCCAAAGACAGAACTTGATCCTCCCTGCTCAGCTGATCACCCACATGTCCATTTCCTGGCACAATTGAGGAAAAAAGACATAGTCCCTCCTTCCCCCAAGTGAAAATGTGACTTGATCAGGAGCAAAACCAAGTTTGTGCCTCTTAATTTCTTAGGTAAGCCATATCTTACCCTGCACTAACTCTTCCAATGCTAAATGGATCTTCTACACTGAAAGCATCTCCAGATGATTTATGTGTAGCTCCCATTCCTCTAGAGACCAAACCCCTCACATGTCTACTGGCTGCAACCACAACCCAACTTTCAGTCAACACATCTAAATACCATATGAGATCTGAGCTCTTTAACTGGAGGGAGGCACTTGATAAATGATGAGGTCAATGACTCCACCATCTCAAGGGCTTCTAATCAATTCTTCAAAAAGAACTGGATTTGTCTCACCCTTAAATTGGTACCAGTTTCTCTAGGGATGCTATTTGTCTCAGCAGAGAAACACCAGGCTTCTCCTTGGCTGTCCGCTAAACTCGGAAAGTTAGCTACAAAGAGAAGCAACAGGGGAGTCCACTTACCTCAACTGAGATAGGATTGTATAAAAACTTGGGGAGAAGCAAAAAGGGGAAATTAGCATCCAGCATGTCAACCGCCTGCATTCAATCTTCCTTTGGATCACTGCTAAAACCAAACTTGCCACCTCCAGAGTAAATGAACTCAGGCAAACAACAAAGGTTTTTTTTGAGGCCAGGGGAGCCTGGAAAGGAAGGGAGTATTGTAAAACTCCTTCTCATGGCACTCTGCACCAACATAAAATGCAGGCTGTCACTGTGTTTAAGGACGCTTTAACACCCATGAGCGACAAAACAACTCCTTGGGCTCTACTTCTCCACCTCTGGCACAATAGTGCCCAATTCAAATACTTCTTCAGCAAAGAATGAATGGATGTCACACAATGACATTGGTTCTGTGCTACAGAGACTGAAGAATTGAGAAAAGCACATAACTCCTCTTGGCGCTCAACCTTAGCATTGTAAAGCAGTGCAAAGACTCTCCTAGGGAGTCAGAACATGTCCTATCCAAGCAGAGAACTCCAAGTTAGCACTCTCCTACATCAACATCAAAAAAGTGGAGGCTGATGTCAACGCCGAAGGAGTCTGAAGCACTGACAATGTGGCAGGTTGTGCCTGATGAGATGGCTGGCACCAATGCCGAAAGTATCCTTAGTGCTGACAATGTGGTGATGCCCAGAAAACACCCAGGGAGACAGACAATGGTGATCATGCCAGAAGTGTTTGAAGCACTGAAGATGAGGCAGCTAATGCTAATGCCCAAGGAGACACTGGCATTAACACCAAAAGCGTCTGAAGCACCAATGACGTGGCGGCTGGTGCTAATGCCCAGTTAATGCCTGAGGAGATGTTGGCACTAATGCCAAAAGTGCCCAAAATGCTGATGATGTGGTGGCTGACACTAACACCTGGTCAACGCCTGAGGGGATGCTGGCACTAACGCCGAAAACATCTCAAGTGCCGACGATGTGGTGACTGGTGCTAATGCCCAATTAATACCCAAGGAGACACTGGTGCTAATGCTGAAAGAGTCTGAAGAGCTGAAAATGTAATGGATAACACCAGAGAAGACACTGGTGCCTGAGCGGCACTCAGCGCTGATGCCAAAAGCGTATTAAGTGCCAATGACGAAAAACCTGGCTCAGAAGAAGCCAAACCTCTCCGCTACTGAAACAGTAGCAATCAACCTGTTCAAGGAAGTAGATGAGCATCAATGCTGTAGAGGAGACTTACTGCAGAGCAGCGCCAAAGGGGACAGCGATCTAGAATGAGCAGCACAATTAGGCTCGTATACTGAATCCCAGATGCGCAAACAAACCTCCCACACATCAGACTCATGATGTGGAAATGGACTGGCAGACCCAAAAGTCTGGAAAATCAAAACAGAGAAAGAGAGACTAGCACCAAAAGAGTGCTCTCAAGAAGGTATCTAAGCACCTCAGGAAATTGCTAGCACAGACCTAATCAGTCTCTGAAAAGCTAATTACACTACCTACACTCCTTCAGCATTAGAGTCCATTCGGAAGGCTCAGGCTAATCAGAGGGAAATCCGGGAAGTAGGGGTGGTGGCAGCTGAACCTATTGCTCCCAGAGACAAAGGGAGTTTTCAGCTCCTCCAAAAAAACTTACTTTAAAGCAAAAACCCGCTCCATACCTGAGGAATGGTTGGCACTGTCTTGTATCCTGGCACCAAAGAACCATCTGTGCAGGAAACAGAAGATAAAACTGAAACTGCCAAATGAGCCAACAACAAAAACCTTGAGAAGGGGAAGAAATCCAGGCCCAGTCTACTACTGAGACAGTAGCAATCAAGATGAAGGATCCGCTAGTCTAACATGAATACAGGCAGCCCCCGCTTATTGGCAGCATCGGTTAACAGCGTTTGGTTTTACGACGCTTGGCTAACAACGTTATTAACCAGATTTTCGGTGCTGGTAAGTGATTTTCGGCGCTGGCAAGCAGTTTATTTGCGTCGGCAGGCAGTTAATCGGCATCAGTAAGCGGTTTATCAGCGTCAGTAAGCAATTTTCAGCACCAGTAAGCAGTTTATTGCATTGAAAAGTGGTTTATTGGTGCTAATCGGTGCTTACAGCATCAAAAACGCCATTTATTACCACATTATTGTGATGATCCGGTTAATGATGATTTTCAGTTACGGCGCTCGCCAAGAAACAGAATCCCCGTCGTTAACGATGACTGGGAAGCAGCTTGAAGAGCTTGCCCAAATGTGGTTCAAGAAAGTGGCTAGAAAGCTCAAGAGGGGTCCAAGGCAACAGATGGGGAACCAGACTGGAAGCTCGACTCCTGAGGAGAACAGGGGCTAGAATGTGGCGGCCACACCTGCCTCATTGCCAATGGCAAACACGAGACAGAATGAGGAAAACAATACAAGCTGCTACATCTTACATGGCATCAAACAATGATGAGAACGCCAAAGAAAGGAAGGAGAATCTAGGAAACAAATGCATTCAAACACCCAATCATGGCTACTCTCACAAACTTCCACCGCATTGGACAAGTGGCATGAAGACGAACCAGCATGACCAGACCGCCTGGGAGACTGAGAAGAATGCAAACACCTGGTGCCTCTGAAAGAATACCAAATCCTCTTGCAAAGGAGGACCATCAAAATATCCCGAATAGAGATCGCTAGGAGTACGCGGGCCCCAGCAAGGCCTAAGGGATATAGAATCAGATATCAAGTGAGTGAGCTTATCATTACCTAGCATATCTGTCTCCTGCCTACACAAACTTTGCATGATTTTGCCAGTGCATCTTTTGGCAACCAAGCAACAACCTTTAAGTGACACACACCAAGTTGGTCAGAGGAAGATGACAATGGGCACAAGTCGCTTCCACTCCCAGACATACACTGCCTCCGTGTACCTCTAACGGTGGAAGGAGTGTCACAGAGCGTGGCTAAGGTATGGCTAACAGGGAGGGAGGGCGTTGGCAATGTTCTGCCACAATGGGGGGAACCTGGAAAGGCGCGATTAAACTGGGCCGGTAAAGCAGTAAGTGTCAAGGAGGTTACCCCCATAAACTTTTTAAACAACCCTAAAACTAGCTACATCAGCTTCTAATTTGTCAAACCTTATATCCTGAACAATACAGGAAGCTTCAAGAGGAGAACTGATAATCTGAAAGAAAAGTATTAGTACTAGGAAAACAAAGAGAGTAGGAAGAGCTGTTATCTGACAGATCGTAAAAAGATGAGAAACTCTTACTCCTAACCTCACTTCCTGTTCTAGTGTTAGAATAATCTTTTTCTGTCTTTTCCTTTACTCATGTGCTTATACTTTAAATAAACATTCATTACCTCATCTAACCAAACAATATGCTGATCACAGTGAATGTTAAAAGAACAACCTTTGTTTCTACATTAACACATGTATAGTGACCAGTGAAAAGTAAAGCTTACAGATTCAAAACAATTTGTCTTTATCCTCTTTAGCAGACACCCTAAATAATGACAAAAACCAAGATAAGCCAAATCCCAAAATCCAGAAAATGATGCAACTGTTAACAATAAAATGTGAACAATACTCCATACATCATCGCAGGGCAACAACAAAGAAAAAACTTATGGTAAACTAAGACGCTTGAATCACCTGAAAGTAATGGGTCCACAGACTAAACGATCCTAATAATTTTTTAGCTTTTACACACTATTGTCCTCCTGCCTGACACGGAATTACAGCTATCATAAGAGAAAGATAGGATTCATTTCAAACATTTTTAATTTCACATTACTTTTTCTGATGTTACCTGAAGTTAGTTTTTATACTAGGGTACTGATTTTGGTGTCAATTTGAAGCTGAATAGTTGTAATTTGTTGCCATGCATTCATAAAGCAATATGACATAACAGGTAAAATGATGACATGTTGTTAGCTAACAACAATATTTTTCTACTTTGCTGTACTAGATCATTACTAGTTGAATGAAACTGCTGAGTCAGAATTCGTGAGATGTAAATATTGGAGCAACACAAAGTTAAGATAGCAGCTTAGGAACAAAGTTCTTAGCGTACAAAAAACAGTCAACATAAATAAAGTAACTGACATTTAAATTTATTTTACAAGATGCTACATAATAATACAGTAAACTTCTTTTCCAAAGATATAAATACTAGCTTATTGCTATTTACATCAGTATATGCTCAACACAGCATACTGGCACTATTTGGATGTCATTGGGTACACTGTTTCTCCATATTATCAAAAAGACTTTTTTTTTTATCACAGTTCCATCTTGACATAACGCAGCTACAAATGGACTTCGTAATCAAATAAAGAGTAACAAGACCTGATACAGAACAAGAAGTTCACAAAGCCTACACATGGATTACATTTCTGATCCCTGCACAGTCTGCATCCTTTATAACTGAACCATACATTTTCTAATCTTCAAAAGAAATGTGCATGGATAACAATTAGGCTAATAATCAAATGTTAATACAGCAACTCCAATTATTCTGACCAGACACAATACAAGGGTAAGTGAAGTTCGCCTTCCAAAGCAAAACACTGTGGGAAAAATAATTTCCTAGATACTACCCTAATACTTTTACTTATGCATGAATACCAAATTAGGCAAATAAAGTCAATCTTAATAATCATTTAAAAGAACAAAGCTGTAAGAGAGACCTCCAACAGTACGAGAAACCCACATTCTCAAGCTAAATTAATGATCTTGTTCTATAACCTGACTTGCAGATCATTCCAGACATACGCATTAATCAAGGGAAAGGTACATTGTGTGAGGAAGGAGTTACAACTAAAAGTAAATAGTATCTGTAACTATGATTCTTATATTGTAGAGAAAGAAAATTTTTGTTATGAAAAATAAATAGTAAAACTTCTTTAAATGAAATGATCTTGTGGTCTACCAAACTCTCACTGTCTATACCATACTAAGAAACAACCCTTGCTAGGGATACCTGAACAAGCAATATCAGAATATAAATACAACAGCCATCAATCATATTACCCTTACTCCTCTATCAGAGTACTTGACCTAAATAAAAATGTCTGCATTTGCCCTACACATGATCTGTAGGGACATGCTGCTTCTAGTTTGCCTATCACTGCTTATCAGTTCCATTTGCATTTCTTTTGGCTATTACTTCCCAACTACTCATTTAAATCTTTTCCCACCTGCTTGTTCAACTTCTTTAACTTTATTTTGCTCCAATATTCACCTCCTTTTAGAAATCCTCCAAAGAGCCAAAAATATGCCTTAGTGGTCTCATCAAAGTACTTTACCATAATACTACTTACACATAATACTGTCATGGCCTTAATAGGGTACTATACATCCACATCACTGCAGCAAATAACTTTAAAAATTCAAGGATTTAAAATCCCAACAGTAATTATAAAATAATTTTCACCTAAACTTTTAGTTTATAAAAGAGGAAAAGCATGTGAAACTAAGTCACAATAACTCAATAAAAATCAGCACATAAGAGGTTCAGCAAAACTGTAACCATGATATGGCAACTAAAAGAAGTATGGTCCTTTAGACTATTATTATTATTATTATTATTATTATTATTATTATTATTATTATTATTATTATTATTATTATTATTATTATTAATTATTATTATTCGCCAGATCACTAAGTTCCAAGTAATGCTCACACATGGCTGACCACGGAGTAGGGTGAGAATGAACTGACATGTGTTACCTATCAAATTTTCATGACAAGTTCATTTGAACTTATTCTAACAAAGTTTTTGTGTGATATTCATTTATAATTTTCCAAATTCTTAGTCCATGCAGTGGCAAAAAGAGAACAATACAACAATCTGTGTTTTTATGAAGTCTACAACAAATGATAGTTTGGAGTCCAAAGGAGTAGCATTTAAAAAAAAAGTAAGTTTCCGAAAGAATGATGTTATTGAAAGACATTTATTTTAAAAACTATACCACACCTATACCTTGCCTACAATTTGAAAGAATTACCACACCTGTCCTTAAGACAGTCTGGAAGCCTGACTCTATCCAGTACAAAAGTGTTCCACAAGGTTAGGCTTTGTGGCTGCAGGCCAACAAGTGAGCACTCTGTGATCTTGTTTGCCTTCACTTCTTGTGTTATCCATCTTGGATACTTAAAGAATTAGTATGTTTACATAAACACTCTTGCAACACTGGCTTCATTACCACTAGTAAAAGAACAGTCCTGTGAAAACACATTGTCAATAAATGCTGTTCAAGCCACTATGCCTCCTTATGATTCATTATTTGGCATCAATGGCAATAAAGATCAGAAAGGTCAGTTCCTACTGCATCATATACACATTTCTTATACCTGTAGAAATGTTCAAGATGAGACAAATGATGGGCCCATGCAACATGATCAGGAATGTTGATGTTCAAGGAATGGATGGCAATGACAAAAATGGAACTTTATGCCTTCAACTGTTGCAAGAAAACATGAAATACCTTTACGTCAAAATGAATCATACCTACATGGGAAGAAACCTAGTTTTGACTGAACAATTGTGAGACTTAGAAGATAACATCAAAAGGTTTCTTGAAAAACAACTGCCTCCAGCAATGACAAAGTAGCAGTTGCTAGATCAGTTACCATTTTTACAGATGTAGGTTTCTTCATTAACTGCACGCCCAGTCAAAAACAAAAATTCTGGTGGATGTCTCAGAGTTTTCAACTGGTGAAAGTGTACAGTCTCCTTGAATAATTTATGTTCTTTTCCTAAAAATATAATCGTAATTTATGATGTAAGTTTCAACTGCTTGTCTTCTTTGACAATTATTAATCTTTCCAAAATTATTAAAACTTATTTCTACATTCTCATAACTCCTCAGCATACTAAACATCTCAACCTATTGTAGACAAATGAGTTGGCAAAAAATTTAGTCTTGCCAAAAGCATATGCCAGGAAGAAGCACCCACCAAAAAGTCACAGCTAAATTTTCTCTAATTCTGTAAGTTAAAACTGCTGTATTATACCATTATTGTGGATAAAAGTCATGACTAGAGAAATCTACTTATGAGACCAAGTTTACATATACATTGAGCAACACCTGCAGCATTTATACCAGGTTTACATATACATTGAGCAACACCTGCAGCATTTATATATATATATATATATATATATATATATATATATACATATATATGTATATATATATACACTGTAAAAATGGAACCTTTGGTAAAATAAAAAAAAATGAAATCAACACAAATTCATACTGTCAACCAAAATCAAATAAAGTCAACTGAAACAGTCCTCCATCCCACATGAGGGAAATTATGGCTGCCACTGGCCTCAGGAAGAGGTTCAACCGTCATTTAAGAGGGATTTCATCCCATCAAGGTCAATGGTAACCATGATTTCCCCTCCTGTGGGATGGAGAAATTTTGTGGTTGATTTAATATGTTTTTGACTGACAATGAGGGTTTCTTTAGATCTTGTTTTGTTGTTGTTGATCCTAAAAATTTCATTTGTACATATACAAATGCTGCAGGTGTTCCTCATGTACCTACCAACATGGCCTGGTACATTAACTATCCAAACTAATGGTTATAACAACAATTTTAACTGATAAAATCAGAGAAATAGAGCCATGGTTCTGATAGAACCACAGAAATTTAGGTATGATGCTGACAGAACCAGAAAAATTTAACTATGACTTAAAATAGAGCTTACTCTAATAATGACTTTTGCTATGGAGAGAAATTATGTAAGACAGTATTGTCATGCTAATGTACTGTATACAGAACCAATAAGAATAAATTTAATAAGTTTCTTGGTCCATTCTTTTATGGAAAAAACTGATTAAAACTTGTAATTTCAGATGAATAACAGAAGGAACGCAGGTCTCATAATCACACAAAATGAGGCATTTTATGTTTCTCATATTCAATAGGCAAATCTAATCTATTAGAGATTATCTACTTAAGACACTGAATACAAGATGTCAAACCAACCAAACCACCAAAAAATAATCAGACTCAATGACACCAACATAACAATCACTACTCAGCATAAAATTTTAAAAAATAAAGTCTAAGAGTGCAAAAATATATTGAAATACTATGGTGAAACAACAATAATTTCCTTTAAATAGTAAAAACTAGAATGATCTTACTTAGCCATGTCTACAGTTTCTAACTAATTATAACAGTTCTGAAGTGCGATTAGAACACATTTGAGCATGTGAATTAAAATGTAAGTGATTGCAGTGTCATGACAGAGAATTTTAGATTAAATCTTAACTATTAGCAGTTGATTCACACATAAATGTACAGCGCTATGATGTAACTGAAATTTACATAAGTTTCAAAAATACTTATGCAGAATCGTATCAGCCATGCAGTTTACTGTAAATTTAAAAACAAAGCTACAAATTAAATGAAAAATCAAGGACTTTTTCAGAAAGAATTAGGGAACAACCCAGTAAGCCCATCCCTCAAACATATGTAACACCTCCCTTTATACTAATATTCTATACCCTAACCTAAATCAGTAAGACCTTCATTAAGTAGAGATCGTGAAGATGAAAAGTAGGGCCGCAAAGAAGGTTTTGGGGTGGATGTAATGGAGATAGTGTCGACTTCAGGGCCAGAGTCACTAAGATCCTCGAGCTCATCAAACAAGTCCTCAATCTCGGCTTCATCTACCTCTCCACCTGTAGCAAAAAACTGGATATCATATCTTCAAGGTTAATGTTACCTAAAACAATAGTGTAATTAAATCATATAGAACTGTGTAAAATTAAATTTATATTACTGTAGTGTAGATTCATGTCTTCCCAAAAGGGGCTACAGTTCCAACCTTTTACTGCATCCTCCTTGACTGTACTACACTATTATAGAGTACTTTGGTTTTAAGTAAGATTTGTACAAGCAAGTATCAAAAACCTGCAACACTGTAGTACTGACAAATAAAGAATTGAAGTAATATCCCAACAAAGTAAATATGCCAAGCCACCTAATCATCAATGTACTAGAGTGCCAAGATAACCAAAACATAACCTGGCATAACCGATGAACTACCCTGATGGACCCTTACTTGCATTTCCATTTAACACACAAAATTAATGCTCTATAATGCATTTATTACTTTCCTGAACTTGACATTCTCAGTACAGTACAATCACATGAGTGAACTCCATGTGCTAAAATCACATAACATGTTACATGGTTTTCCAATTTAAATCTATCTAAGTCTTTACGAATGGAAATGGAATGGAATTGAAGTAAACACAACTTTGTAAAATTGGCTTCCCTACCAGTTCGGGGATCCAATTCTTGGTCCTGGTCAAATGCTTGCAGGGCCTCAGGAACTTTGAATCTCTTGAGCAATGCAATGAACCTTTGCTTCAGGTTTCGTTGCTGAGGAAAAGAAAATTTCAGTGAGCCAACAAGTGCAGCATTTCAGAAAAAAATCAAATAAATGATCACAGGTGTTTTAAATAGATATATCAATTATATGAATTATAGAAACCTACCCGGGCATTTGGAGGTAAACTTTTTGAGCGAACATTTGACCGAAGATGATGATGAGCTCTTCTAGAACCATCATCTAAGATTGGTTCAGAGTCACTGCCCTCATCTTGTGAACTGTAGTCCTCATCTTCATCACTATAGACTTCACCCAAATCCACAGGTCGATCTGGAGAGCACCACAATATCAAAAGATGTAATAAAAAACGTGAGCATATATTGTAACCATAAATTCTGAAAAAACTGTAAAATAAACAACTCAAAATTCTGATTGCTTGGTTTTACTTAAAAAATACCTGGGCATAACACTAAATCTGACCACAAAAATTCAGATGCTGTATAAATTCAACAACAGCAAATGTGTTTTTACTAATGATCTCTATTCTCAACAATAACTCCATTTTCTTAGGAGGCCAACTGATTATTTTGGCACTATTATATAATATGCATTACACTATTCACAAGAGGTTAATATTATACAAAACATAGAATCTAAAGACTTCAAAATAAATTTATCAAAATTCTGATGAAAAAATTCAGCACAACAATGCCTCTCATTTTAAGTAAAATGGTTATAATCTTAATATCAACATCTTGCAACAGCTTCAGGATATTGTAAGGAAATAAAGGGCATAAGAAAATGAATTAATATTAAAAAATACTCTGGGCAACCATGCAACAACCAAGCAAATGCTTCAAAACATAATCTAACCTGATATCTAATCTAAGAAAGTAAAAGACACCAAAAGCAATGCACAAAAACAATTACAATATCCACCCTGCTTGTCACATGGATAAAAGCCTTTGGGAAACAAGTCCTGCATGATCAGCAATGCAAAACATATTTGCTATATACTATACAGATTTAGGAAATATAAGCAGGTATGAATGAGGGTTTCTTAATTAAACACACCATACTTCTAAGCACCATAAAACACAACAAAAATATAAACAGTAAATCAACTGAGGAATAAAAGATATTCATTTACGAGACCTGGAAGCAGCCCTGGTATCCTTCCAACAGATGGGAAGCATAAGAGAGGATTACCCGAAGGAAGAGTAGGTGGAGGAGATGCCCCCTGAGGTAGTCCAGGGGATATTCCCCGAGACAGCAGCACCAGCAAAGGCGCCAAAGCTGCAGTACCATGCATTCAAAAGCCTGTTTACTTCTAACTTGAAACTCACACATGAAGAAATTTATATGAACAGTCCCCACCATCTTGATAATTTGCATTAAAATTTGAGGAATTTGCTAAAATGGCATTGGTGTTTGAACAACATAAAAAAACAGAAAAGCAACTACATGAGGACACTCCCATCCTTGATGTATAGGTATATAAAAATGCTACATTAATGTGTATCTCATGAAAGGTCTGATGTAGAACAACAATGAAATAAGTCTCACATACAATGATGTAGGACATCACTTGCTGAAAACATGAAAAAAGTGCTGTTTGCTTGGATATGTAAGAAAGTAATCCTAAGGAAGTACATGAATTCTGGACAAAAAAATACTATATAAAATTCCCTTCATTCACAATAGGAAGCAAAAGGTAAAATATAACAATAAAAATAAATACTTTCACATCAAACTAAAAAGCAGCTAAGTAATAAATATTACTGATATCTCTGCATCTAAAGGCACAATTAAACCTAACAATTTAAGTGTATTTATATTCACATACAATAACGGTACCATGCAATGTTACTAAACAAGTTCAGCTGAACTTACCAGGATTATCAGCCATGAAGGACTTTGCTCTCTCTGAGGGTTCATCAGTGTCAACAGGCTGTGATGAAAGGGATACCATAGTGACCATTGCTAAGGATGTCCCCTTTTCTTTTCCTTCACTGTAGAGCTCTAACTCACGGTCCACAGGACGCTGTAATACCTGCCAAACACAAATTTCTTAGCTTCATATATTCATTTTCTTCTCCTTATGTGTACGATACACTATTAGTTTATGTGTTTTTGTAAAAAAGGCATTCCTTTTCTTTAATTCCTAGAAAACACAAAATGCTAAGTGAGATAAAGAATGTTAAAACCAAAACAGAAAATTCCAGTTACAAATTCAGTGTCCGTAGCTTGCACATTAATTAACATGCAAATAAAAAATGGTGAAAATAGTCAAAGATGTCCCAAATATCCAAATATTTGATGATACTTGAGTGTGAACCCTTACACACATTTATTTTTCACAACACTTAATAAAAATATCTGATGCTACGTGAAAACCTGGTGTTGTTCATAAGGCTTTCTATACCTATTGATCATAGTAACAGTGCCACATGCTTTAGTTCTTTTGTTAAATTAATAATAAAAAACTGTTCTTCTGTTTGGGTTTCTGCAACCTCTTAAGATCACTTTCGTGACAAAATTGCTCAAGTAGTAGTTCTTTGTTCCTAACAGGGGTAAATATGATTACAACCACTGTAGGGAGATAACTTGGGTGGGAGAGGGGAGGGTGACAAAAGTGATATAATAATGCAAAACAGACTAAATGAGCTATATAAATCTCCATTATGTACAGAATCGGTTTTATAGACATTCAATAAATGTCTGAGAGAGAGAGAGAGAGAGAGAGAGAGAGAGAGAGAGAGAGAGAGAGAGAGAGAGAGAGAGAGAGAGAGAGAGAGAGACTCTCTAAGGTCATACTGGAATCTTATCCTGTTAAAATGTGCAAGTCTTTCAAGATTAGTGGAATCAAGAATGATTTCAACCACTAGATCCTATGGCTGGTAAGAACAGACATAGACAATATATTGACAATCTCTGACTAGAACTCAAAAGATAAATGCTACATGAAAACCTAAAAACTGGACAATGTTGTATAACTTTTTTACCCAGCATAATTTCTACAAGACCGTATTGCTCTTTTTAGTATTGTTCTTTTTTGTTCCCCTTGACACCTGACTCTTGACAATACTCTTTCTCAAAGTCAGTCTCAGTTCATTTCTAGTAAAATAAAAAAGTGTTTTTTAAAAGCAAAGCCAGGTATTTACTTAAACTAATAAGAAGGTTGTTTACCTGAGACATATTGATGACTCCTACAGCAAGTGTCTTGAAGCCGAGGATAGTGCGATTCTTGTACTTTTTCCTGCGTTGAAGCATTATTTGTAGTGTATTACCTTCTCGCTTCAGAAAGTGGGGGTACTGCAAATAGTAAAAAATATTATTAGGCTAATTAGGACACTTGTAAGTGTGTATGTATATATATATATATATATATATATATATATATATATATATATATATATATATATATATATATATATATATATATATATATATATATATATATATATATATATATATATATATATATATATATATATATATATGTATTATATATGTGTGTGTGTGTATGTATGTATGTATGTATGTGTGTGTGTGAGAAAATTGACTGATTCTAATGCGTGCTCATTTGTTTCCCTGTGGTCTTGGTGAATGTGTTTTTATGATAAAAGGATGTATGTATATATATATATATATATATATATATATATATATATATATATATATATATATATATATATATATATATACACACAGGTAGTGCTCGAGTTACAATAATTCGCTTTTACGATGGGATTAGCAATTAATATCGATACGACAATATTTTGAAAATACGTATTTTTAAATTTCGCGGGTGACTGGCGCAGGCAACAACGTACAATCAGGCAGCGTACGGTGTACGATACGTTGGCCCGAGAGGCTGGAATAGGTACATTAATTCAATGAGCCGACCTCACTTGCCCTCGTTGTGTCGGAAGTTAAAATAGGTCAGTGTTCGTTTGCAATTTTTGTGCGTTTGTAAATACAGGTAGTGCACGAGTGACGATAATTCGTCTTACGATAATTCGAGTTTACGATGGAGTTAGCAATTAATACCGGTACGACAATATTTAGAAAATATTTTAAAATTTCGAGCGGGCACAAGCAACAGCGTACACTACAATTGCCGTAGAATCAGGCAGCAAGAAAGACCAACTTACAATAGACCAACTTCTTTTTCTCCATCTCTTTATTCCATCTTCTAGTTAAAAAAGTAAGAGAATAATAAAAGCATTGTTAGTAACCTTATACTCTTGCGAAAATGCGTACAGCCATAAACAACCGAACGAGACTCTGTTGTTTTGCTAATAACCAAATCGGATAACAACTGTTTTGCTTGTATTTCAACCATCGTACAGGTAAACAATTATCGTAGTTATGTTAAAAATGACGTTAAGTACTGATATGTTTTTTACACTACCCTTATCCGCTTTGGAGAAAAGATCGGCAAGGAAATATACTGCTGCAGTAAAATTAAGCTGCAAGTTGTAGCTGACGCTGAGAAAAGAATGTTCAAGCTGCTAATGACTATAAATTATCGTACATTGGCAACATGGATGAAACTCGACCGCAAATAAAATTGGAAAGTATTTTAATCAAAACTACTGGACATGAAAGAACACATATTACTGCTGTTTTTACGCCGATAAAAGATACATACGAAAAGCTCGTGGTATGATGATGAAATCAAGAGAAAATAGCGAACGGAATCTTGATTTTTTTAGTTTACACAAAACAAAGGGCCAGCCGCCAACGTCATCTACTAACGAAAAAAATAGCTAAAATAATTTCACAACGAGACATATTTAAGTTATATTTCGACATAAAAACACTTCATATAACGAAAAATACACATGTCCCTTATAAATAAAGTATCTAGAGATTCATTTACGCTAACTTGAAGCAAGAAATGCCCTCTGAACAGAGTTAAATGCATCGAAATAAAGACAGCGTGATCGATTCCGAAACCAAAACATTTGATCGCTATGATCGGAATTTATAATGCAAAAGCAGTATAAGAATATTTACGATTGGATACAGTGTAGTAAAGCATAACATTTTAAAAGATCCATGGAAAAGATGCACATTCGTTATTTTGATGTTTGTATAATACGGCGGTATTATGTGGAAATAGAATACAGTATAATGTAGGCTAGGCTACCGTATATGATATACGAAAGTGCAGGCCAGGCCTTGTTTGTTATTCAATTTCTCTTAATACTGGCTTATCATGTCAGTCTGCATTGAACCTGCAGAATTAGCTGACACTAATAATTACTATACCATATATGTATAAAGTATACTGTGTAGTGTAGGCTAGGCTACCATATATGTATAGATGGTACTGATTACCCTAGTGTAGGCTAGGCCATATTCGAGTTACGATTTTTTCAACAAACGATGGGTTTTTGGAACCTAACCCCATCGTAAGTAAGGGAATACCTGTATATATATATATATATATATATATATATATATATATATATATATATATATATATATATATATATATATATATATGGGCAGTCCCCGATTTACTATGGTGCTTCCGTTCCTACACTGCGTC
>NC_089750.1:35615052-35630052 GCF_040412425.1 Macrobrachium rosenbergii | reverse complement strand
TGAGCTCCTTAAATAGCCCATAGAAAAATTCTTAAGGGGGATATACAAGACTGCACAAATTACAGAGGGATAAAACTGATATCTCATACTATGAAGATATATGAATGAATTATAGAGAAAAGAATAAGGAATGAAACAACAATAAGCGAAGAACACTTCGGGTTGATGCCGGGAAAGGGTACAATAGATGCAATTTTTGCACTACAGCAAGCAATGGAAAAACATGCAGAAAGACAGAGAGGGCTACATCTAGTATTTATTGATCTGGAGAAGGCATACGATCGGGTCCCTAGGCAAGAAGTGTGATGTATGAGAGAGAAGGGTGTTTCAGAAAAGTATGTTAAAGTAGTCCAGGATATGCATGCAAAGGTTACCACTCAGGTAAGGAGCACTGTGGGAACAACAGAAAAGTTTAGTGTAAGTTGGTTTACATCAAGGTTCAACTCTCAGTCCCTACATCTTTGACCTTGTGACAGATGTTATTACATCAGATGTCAGAGAAGATGTCCCGTGGAGTGTGATGTTTGCTGATGTTGTTGTTTTGGTGGACTTGACTAGAGAAGGGTGGAGATAAAACTAGAGTTGTGGAGACAAGCACTGGAAGATCGAAGTTTAAGGATAAGCAGAGCTAAGACAGAACATCTGTGGATGGGAGGGTTACCACTTTCAAGTACCTTGGGTCTTATGTGATGGATGATGGTGGCATGGACTCAGAAATAAACCACAGGATACAGTGTGCTTGGATGAACTGGAGATCATCGGGAATATTGTGCCACAAGAGGATTAGTGCAAGGGTAAAAGGAAGGTTTTATAAAAGTGTAGTTAGACCAGTGATGGTGTATGGGGCTGAGACGTGGTCAATAAAGATGGCTCAAGAAAGGAATTTGGAAGTGGCAGAGATGAGGATGCTGAGATGGATGTGTGGGGTCATGAGAAAGGATAGGATCAGAAACGATTATATTAGAGGGACAGTCAAAGTGGTAAAAGTGTCAAAGAAGATTCAGCAAAGAAGACTGCAGTGGTTTGGTCATGTCATGCGGAGAGAGGAGGATCATGTGTGTAGAAGGGTCATGGACATGGAGGTGGTTGGGAGGAGGGGAAGGCCAAGATTCAGATGGAAAGACAACGTACCAAATGACATGCGGGAAAAAGGGTTAAGAGAACAGGATACGCAAGATAGAAGATGGAGAAGGCTTACATGGAACAGTGACCCCATATAGAGATGGATAAAGGCTGAAGACACAGAGTCATATTCTCTATGAGTATTAAGGCTGCACACTGGCCAGTACCAGCTATGTATTGTTTCAGTTTGTGAGACTTCTAGCTGCTGACTATGGATCATTCATAAACAGCTAGTGACTTTTTGTGCATAACCGTTTCAGCTTGCATCCATATATATACTATCTTTTGGAATACTGTTTTGTCTCGCATCCCTATATATCATACAATTTTGAAGTATATTACTAAAGAATTGGTTAAAGATGTTAAGAAAAATTAAATTTAAGGGAAAGGAGAGCTGACATTTCACCTACGGTGTGAGTGACAAGATTATTGATGAAATATGACAAATTTTAAATCAATTTGTATTTTTCATAACTAACAAACCTGCAGTCTTAACATAAGGGGGGGGAAAAGTTCTCTAGCGCCAGCTGGAGTCCAGTTAAAAAAAAGTTACAAGGAAATTAGTGGCATAGGGAGATACGCAAGATAGCATCAGTTTTCTCTGGCCCAGGTAAAATATGAGGGGCTGGCTTGAGGTGGGCAGTATATGTTAACACCACAGGTTTGTTAGTTATGAAAAATACAAATCGATTTAAAACTTGTCATTTGTTCAAACACAGAACAAACCTTTCGTCTTAACGTAAGGGAGACCTACTCTTGGAGGAAGGATAGAGAAAGCCTCAGAACCGACTGGAGGTTCAGCTCACTTGGTCTCACTTCCTGGCCAAATGGGTATAGGAAGGAGTCATAAGCCTCTGAGCTCTCAAGTAAGGGTTAATTGCCAGTCTGACATCTGCATTAAGAGACAAAATGGAACTCCTGTTACATTGTGCCTCAATAGAGACATAGAACTAAACTGTCGGAGACAACAGCATAAGATAGCCACCAGCCTTGTTGTCATTATTTCCTCTCCCCCCTTGTAAGAGAGAGGAAGGGACTTGCTTCCAAAGTAGTTTATATTGTGTAAGAACAATCAGTACTGCCCGCCAGTAGAGAAGGAATTAGAAAGAGAGAGGGAGTAAACCAGTCAAACCATTCATTCTCACTTTCAAAACCAATGTTGACGACACCAATCACAGTGACAGCCCACCTTCCCTGGTACACAGCTGTATAAGGTTTCCTGAGGTAGCCTGAAATCTCACTTGCTGCTCTGCGAGAAAAGCCTCTCGCTTGCAAGAGGTGCTGGATAGTCCCCAGCCATGAAGAAATTGGGACCCTGCAGACTGGTGAAATCTCTTGAGGTGCAGTTGACACAGAAGGTTGTGCCAAGGCTAAAAGATCAGGGTATCATTCTGCGTGAGGCCACAAGGGTCATTCTGTGGTTCTGGGAAATCATCACTCTGTTGATGACCTGATGGATGAGGCAAAAGGGAGGGGAGGTGTAAGCATCCAGATTGTTCAGGGATGCTGAAGGGCGTCCTCTGCCACTGCCCATGAATCTGGAACGACCGAACAAAAAACCTCTAGCTTTCTGTTGTGTCTCATTGCAAACAGGTCTATTAACGGCCTTCCCCATGGACGAAAAAGCGTTTCCACCACATCTTGAGGTAGTGACCACTCTGTTACCAGAACCTGACCCCGTTGACTCAGTGCCCTGACACCCTGTGTTGAAATCCCTGAAGTGCTAGGAAGGCTACTTTCAACTCCAGAATGTTGATAAGAAGTTGTTTGTCTTGGTGGTCCCACACTCCTGATGTTAGTAGGTCCTCCAAGTATGCTCCCCATCCTTCATGAGAGGTGTCTGAGAACAGTAAGATCTCCAGAGGAGGAGACTGTAGAGGCATTCCTATGGTCAGGTTCCTGTCATCCAGCCTCCAAGCTAAGTCTTTTCTCACTTCTTCTGATAACGGAACTTTGAACAAGGGAGGATTTTTTGCTGGGGACCAAAACCCTTTCAGTCTCCAATGGAGGGACCGAATGTGAATTTGACTGTGTGCGACTAACTTCTCTAAGGACAACAGCAAGCCTAGAATGACCTGCCACTGACGAGAAGGTTGCTTCTTCTTGGAGATGAAAAAATAGGCATAGTTCCTGAACTTCTCTAGATGTTGCTCTGAAGGAAATACTCTCGGAACTGTCGTGTCTATTACCATCCCTGGGTAGAGTAGCCTTCGACTTGGAGAGAGGTTTGACTTTTCCAAATGCATCACAATGCCGAAGCTGTGACAAAATCAGAGAAGTTTCTCTCTGTGTTGAATCAACTTTACCCGAGAACCTGCTAGAACCAGCCAGTCATCAAGGTATCTTAAGATCCAAGTTCCTTGAGAGTGTACCCATGTTGAGACTAAGGTGAAGACTCAGGTGAAGACTTGTGAGGCTGTTGAGAGACTGAAGCATAAGACCTTGAATTGATAGGGCTGTTGAGAGACTGAAGCATAGGACCTTGAACTGATAAGCTATCTCTCCCAGACTGAAGTGAAGATACTTCAGGGAAGATTGATGTATTGGAATTTGGAATTAGGCATCATTCAGGTCTATCGTTAGCATGAAGCCATTCTCTCTAGTGGCTTGGAGAACTATTGAGGGAGTCCCCATCCTGAACTGTGTTTTTCTGATGTATGACATAGAGGTTGAGGGTCGACAGGTCAATAACCTGTCTCCAATCGCCTGTAACCTTGGGAACTAGAAAGATACACTGCAAAAACCTGGAGAGTTGACATTCACTATCTCCACGCCTCCTTTCTCCATCGTTTTCTTCACCTCGCCTTGAAGAGCCAGATGTTTCCGTGATCAAAGGGTAAAATATTCCCCCCTCTCCCCGTACGACATCTACTACCCAGGTCTCTGTCCTGAATTGCTGCCAAGTTGCCCAATGGCTTGCTAGGCAACACAACCCCCCACCGAAGGCCGCAAGTGGGGAGGGGCGCTCTTCCTATCATCTTCCTCCTCTAGTCCTACCTCTGCCTCCTCTCCCAGGCCTGGAAGAGCAAGGTTGAAAGGGATGTTGTTGAGATGATTTCTTAGAAGTGGTACGAGAAGGTTGAAAAGGCCTACATTGCACTGCCGCAGCTTGAGTCTTCTTTGGTGAATAGTAAAAAAGGAAGCTTGAGGTCTTGGTTTGAAAGTGCTAGCTCAAGAAGAAACGGGAGATTTGGAGACAGCTTGATGGGCCAATCTGTAGTTAATGTCAGCTCTATGCCTATCTATTGCAGAGTCTAGCTGGTCTCTTAGGAAGAGAGTCGTAGAAGTTAAAATCCCCATTTCTTAATGCTAACACTGAATCTGTTCTGACGAACTTTGAAAATTCGGAAAGGGCAGAACCTCTTCTCTTAAGCACCCAGTTGGCCCACATATTAGCCATTAGATAAGACAGGTATACGATGGTTTTACTCCAGATTGTAATAACCTAAGGTAGGCCATGCTGTTTGAAGATTCAGCCATAGCAGTAGATGACATCTTTTCCACTGCTGACAACCTTAGGTCTAACTAAGAAACAGCCTGAAAGGCATAAAGCAGATGCTTCGAAAGTTGCTGAGTCGTGATAGGTAAAGGAAGTGCCTTTTGCCTGGACTTGGTCCAAGGATACCCCGTGCCTAGCCGAACAATGTCTGGGTCAACTTACCTTTGCTGTAATATGTCCAGTGTAGTGGCATAAAACCATTTATGTCATGGTATAGGTGGAGTAACAATCTGAATGATCTATTGGATCATAAGGGAATTGACTTGCTTGAGAACTTCCTTTCCAAGCTTGGAGCAAGGCAATGCTAGGGGAGTCTTTGCTTCCTTCTTGAGGCCTAGCAAGGCATCAATACCCGAAGACAAATCAGAAGTGGAAGCTACCGGCTCTTGAGTCAGTCCATTGCAACCACAAATCAAGTCGAGTATGTCAGCACAGGAAGAGAAAAACTCTTGTTGGTCTGCATCCTCAACTTCCTGGCCTCTAGGATTTAGAATATCTTGATTAATAACTGGAGCATAAGCTCTTTCAGGGCCTATGACTTTCTTGGGAGCCTGTAAGTCTCTAGAAGTCGACAGAACGTTGTCTTGATTTTTGTCACACCCTTGTAAGCGGGAACGAGAATTATGCTGGGATAGTGAACGTCGTGATGGGTTACGATACTGTGAAGAACTCCTCTGATGTGAAAACTGGTCATGTACGTGCGAACGAGAATGTGTATCTCTGTCACATACCTGTTAATGAGAGCGTCTTTCTCTGCCACAGACATGTGAACGGGAACACTGCTTGCAAGGGAATGTATGACATGATTTCTCATTATGAAGTGTAGGGCTTGAATAACATGTAGCATGGTCATGTCCGTGCAAGAGGGAGCACAAGTCACGATCACGTACATGTGAGCAACTCTTATTACGTGCCACACAATCGTGTCTGTGTGAATGAGAGCGTGAATCATGGTCCCGTCTGCATGAGCGAGAGCGTTGAACACGAATCTTCTTAAGAGAATGTGATCAGGAACGATGGAGTGGAATCTAAATGAGAAGAAACCGGTGGTTTGGATTTCTTGATGGGGCCTTGTCATCTTTCCTGCGGACTGTCATAGTACTTGAAGCTGGAGCAGGAGGGGAGGAGAGGCCTTTTGACTGAGAGCTCAAACTGTTAAGTTGACAGTTGTAACGACTTCAGCTGGTTGAGGCGTGGTGGAAGCAGTCAGAGGAACACGTACACGTGCCTTAGCGGCAGAGCGGGGTTGTGATGCATCAAAGGAATAAGCATGAACTGGATTAGCACGTACGTGCTTAGACGACTGAATGACAATCACAGGAGAAGAATTACAAGAACCCGAGGAAGAATCACGAATCTTCTTGCGTGGAGGGACTCCGAAATCTTTTCCTCCAATGTCTGATGGGAATCAACGGAGCAGAAGACAAAGATGCAGATGAGGAAGATGCAGATGATGATGAAGATGATCTATGATGTCTCTTTTTGGAAACTTTAGCCTCTAATTGATCGAACTTCTTCATGAAGATACTTTCGACTCTATCACAAACTGTCTAGATAATATAGTCAAGAGCAGTCAATGTACCTGAAGGCAGCAAGGATGACATCACGGAGTGGGGAGCAGCGAGTGTTGAAGAGGAAGCTAACGTGACGGAAGCTCCAGCAGAAGTGAAGTGAGATGACGTCACCGAGACAGCAGACCGGGAAACTATCATGGCGGACGAAACTGGAGAGCGGTTGATAATGTGACACTAGGCTGGAAAGAGTGGGTATGCCTGATAGGCCTAAGGAGCTCCAACAGTCCAACAACTGTGCATCACTGCCTGAAAACACAGAACAAGGAGGGACAGCCTCTACCCTCTTTGGGAAGGAAGATTCCCCCTCCGCATGAGCACGGCCTCCACATCAATTGCAAGATCTCCTGCACCCCCAAACGAATCTTCCAACACCGAAGCATTAGAAGAATGAGAGGGAGTAAAATCTTCCATGGAAGAAGAAGCAGCATGAGAAGATCTTGGAAAGGAAGAGGAAAATCCAGAAGGGAAAGATATGGAAGCCACCATCGAGGATGGAAAATCTTCCCATGATGGCAGCACAGACTTCCTTCTATAACTCTTCTTACCAAAACTCCTCCACTGCTCAGGAGGCCAATCAACACGTTCAGGGCAAGTGTTACTTATGTTGCAGAAGGTAGCCCTACATTTAGAACAAGTAGAATGTGGGTCATTCGCAAAGGAAGGCAGGAATCGGGAACAAGGATTGTTATCAACATCAGGACATTTTCTCTGGAGTTTAACGGACCTAGGAGGTTGTGGGATTGCATACTCACAGTAGGAACACACAAAAACACAAAATCACACTGAACACAAAAACCAAAAGCAAAAGCAGAAACCAATGGCAAATGCGGACAGAAAGTGGCAAAATAACTGGCTTTTAGGAGAGAAAGCAAAGATGCTTACTCCTACAAAGGCAGTTAGAGAAAAACTGATGCTATCTTCTGGAAATGGGTCACAGGAAGTTGGCTCCTCCTACCTACTGCCATCTTGCCTATCTTCCGATGCCACCAATTTCCTTGTAACTTTTTTTAACTAGACTCCAGCTGGTGCTAGAGATCTTCCCCCCCACCCCTTAGGTTAAGAAAAAGGTTTGTTCTGTGTATGAACAAACACATGCCCATGCATCTCTCCACATATTATGTAAGCACACATGCACATACGCACTGGCAAGTGCTATCACAAAGAGGCATAGAGCTCAGCATAACGTTCCCATTAACCTAATAATCTGACCAGCCTTTGGATACAGCAAATTAGAAAGGAGGTGATATGGCTTGGTAATCAAACAGGAGGTTTACAGTTTTTCTTGCTTCCATGCACCTGGCTTTCCCCTGACCTGATTTTCCTCGTTCTCTCGAAAGATGGCTCATATACTTTCATTATATTATCTTCCTGTTTTCCTAAAGACGTCAGAACTATCTCACTGCACTTATCACTTGGAATACACCAGCTTGTTCTCTATGCCTTGACGGAATCCAATTGATACTTCATCCCGTTATTCTTAGATAGCAAAGAGATTTTCCAGACATTGCATATTGTAGTATTCTCATTTCAATTTACTTCGCTTCTCTTTTTTATACATGATCTGTTAGCTCACTTAACAATAGGGCTCTTTTTAGTCATGGTCATTTAGGTAACATAAACTTACTTCATCTGTCTGTGCCCATAACATCTTCCTATCACTCCTCAAATAAACACCTTTGTAATAATGGATGGCATCTCACTCATATCTTTCAAGAAACATTTTCGAAGTAAAATCAATTTCAACCCAACCTTGGCTGTGTTACTAACAATAAATGTGAAGGTACGCTGTTATATGAATGATCACCTTTATGACTCAGTTTCGCCTTCCCATGAAGCTACCGTCGAAAAAGAATGCGAAAAATGAAAAGAAAGGTTAGGTTGCGATCTTTAAAACTATTCATATGTTCATTAAATGATCCATCATAATGCTCCTATTGTCATCGTCATAATTACAATGAGTCCTTTAAGTTTCCTTTAGTTAGCTGGGCAAATATCAAAGAAAGATCATAAGAAATTAATTTTTCCATACAAAAAATTGTAAATCATAAATATAATAAATACATATGTATCTATCTATCTATCTATCAATCTATATATATATATATATATATATATATATTATATATATATATATATATATATATATATATAACAGCTATATATATATATATTTATTTTATACATAACTATATATATATATATATATTGTGGAATATATATATATAACAAGAAATATTTCTATATATATATTTCTATATATATATAATATATATATTATATATAACTGTATATATATATATATATATATATATATATATATATATATATATATATATATATATATATATATATATATATATATATATATATATATATATATATATATATATATATTTATTTATATAAATATATAATGTATCAACATCTTCTAAAGATCATTTTCTTCGCATATTTTTGTTTATGGAGAGTGGGTTCTTAGGTATAAAAGTATATCCAGAAAGTTTTTGTTTATACTGTATATATATATATATATATATATATATATATATATATATATATATATATATATATATATATATATATAAATAAAGATAAAATCCATATTTTCTATTTTCTTGATTCATTTACACACACACACACACACACATAGGTATATATATATACAAGTTTTTGTTTATATAATATATATATATATATATATATATATATATATATATATATATATATATATATATATAAAAATGTATGTATCTATAACTGAATCACCACGAAAATATGGATTTTATCTTTATATATATATATATATATATATATATATATATATATATATATATAGACATATATATACATATATATATATATATATATATATATATACATATATGTACTGTATATATATACATATATATATATATATATATATATATATATATATATATATATATATATATATATATATATATATATATGTATATATGTATATATATATATATATATATATATATATATATATATATATATATATATAAACAAAAACTTTCTGGATATATTGTATACCTAAGAACCCACTCTCCTAAAACAATATACGAAGAAAATAATCTTTAAAAGGTGTTGATACAACAAGCACCAAAATCAAATACCGACTCTACCACTCAAACGCCAAGTGGATTAAACAGTTTATCTTGGCTTGTACAGTACATACATAATCCTGTCGAGATCAGATACAGAACTATAAGCGAAACAAACCCTTTTTACACTGGCGACTCACCAGCAAATAATTTTGCTTAGATTCGGGATCAAGATCACATATCTCATAAAACTGCTTTCTTCCTACAGTTCCTTTGGGAATATTAGCGTCTCAGGTTGATAACTTATCGAAACAAACAACGATAGTAGGAAGTAAAAATATTCCATCAGGAAATACAACACGTATGCAGTGCTTAAATATCCATTTACCCACACAGATACACACAATTATACATATATACTTACATAAATACATACTCACACATCTAAATGTATGTGTATATATATATATATATATATATATATATATTATATATATATATATATATATATATATATATATATATATATATATATATATATATATATATATATATATATATAAATATATATAATATATATATATATTCTTATCTGAACGGCGTGGATTCAGATAAAATGCACAGGACATAGGGTACGACGTCACCGCCATTCTAAATCAACCGTAAAAACGGAAATCTAACTTCTTCCAACCACATGGTTATAACCTACTTACATTACCTTAGATGGAAAGAGAAATATATAAAAACATTTTGAAGTAATGAAAACAAAATGTCATAAAGATTTCAAAATCAAAATAAAAACATACAAAAAGCCCAACTTGGAAAGTAATTCCAAATAACAATAACCAATAATTGGTTATTAAGGGCACTGATATTAGTAAATAAATATGCAGTCAATATGCATACATGACTCTAGACCACCAAAAGAAAAAAAGCACAACTTTAGCAATAACTGCTCGTTAAAAACGAAATAACACTGCGGATTCTGGTGCAAGCATTTGGGGAAAAAAAGAAGTCAAAGAAGGGTTGACTTTGCTGAACCTAATCACGATCTTAGGCAGAAGGAAAGGGAAGGAATGTCGCACGATGCAGGGTCAATGCGATTCTCATCCACGAGATGGCCATTACCTAAATTATATAATCTATTATGGTCATCTCGACCTCACTTTACTATTCTCTCTCTCTCTCTCTCCACACACACACGCACACACACATATATAATATATATGTATGGATGTATACAGGGAAAGACTGAGAGAGACAATCTGAAGGCAAATACCCTAAGTAGCCAAAAATGAAAATTAAAATCGTGAAAATATCTATATACATGTAATCATACTACATACATACATTTATCATCATTTTCCACAGCCAAGCGACGCATACGTCTCTGTGATATTCCCGTGTTTTTACGTTAAGAAATCTCAACTCAACTCCAGTCTGCCATTTCATAGTTTTCATCCCAGTGGCCCTGGGTCTTCCCAGTCTACTGGTGTCCTCAGGAGCCCAGGTGACAGCATCATGTAGTAATTTCCAAGGGACCTTGCGAAAGACATGTCCAAGGCTTCCAACTGACCTTACCTCATCTCCATATGCAACTTCCCTAATTTCCCTGAAGGTATCATTTCTCACTTTAACATCTGACTCCTAACATTCTTCTGGGAGCTTTATTCTCAAACTGACAAAATCTTTTTATCACTTTGTGGTCATGTGTCATGATCCATGTTTGCATAACGATATAGATTGCACTAGACAAATGTATAATCTTACTTTCAAAAGAAATTTCAGTTTATTTAACTTTCTTTTCTTATACACCCTGCCCATTGCTTGTTTTACGTTTTAGCTTTTCACGAAAGCAAAGTTCGAGAGATCTTATATTGGTTATCAGCGTTCCTAAATATTAGAGACTTAACCTCATTAATCCCTTCACCATTCGTCCTCATTACATTTGTTTTTCTTAGATTCATCTTGAGTCCCGTTTTTTCTAAATATATGATGCACTTTATTAAGTAAATATATAAATATTGTGGTTTTTGCTGATCAAAACAGTTTTTTCTGGATAATCTAAGTCAATCTGGTTTCAACAGTATTTCAAATCTAAGCCTTCTTTTAAATCTCAACCACATTTTTAAAATTAAATCCACAAGAAACGTAGACAGGAATGATTAAATATTTCCCTGAAGCACACATCTATTTACTGTCAATTCACGTTATATCATTTTATCATCATTAATTCTGTATCTATTTCGTCCATGGATCAATGTAATTAATTTTATATGTTCGATGAGAATACCAAAGTGACGCAAGACCCTCCCACAATAATGGTCTGTGGCTTTGTCACGTGTCCTCTCGTAATCAACTAAAGCTATCAGACAGACTGAAACATAATGGTAGAAATTTTTATTGCATATGCTATGGTGGCTGTACAGACGAACATAAAGATGGCTGAAGAAACAAATGCACCTAACAGAAAAAACGCACCTGACAGAAAAAATGAGAAGCTGTAAAATCTATGATCAAGGCCCATACTCCATCAAAAAAATCTTATTTTGCCATGCACGTGAGCGCATTCACTTGTTATTAAGTTAAGAGAGACTACCTTCCTTAAAATCTAAACATTTTGCGTATTTCTTTTGAAATGCATGGATTAAATTTATAAATTTCTAGGCTGATGTTTATATTCTTACAAAAGCATTGCTCTATGATACTAGATTCGAACACATTTCTTTCCAACATATAATCAAAATAAATCCTCGCATATAAAATGTAAATTTCTGTTATATGTATCAGTCTTCTGTAAGATGCCCTAAAAAAACTAAGGATGAAACCAGTCTGAATTTATATCTTGTGTTTCATTTTTCCCCGTGGTATATTTGCATATACTCTTGTGTTCTTGTGATTTCAAGCACACACACATACAGTAAGCATACATATCAGACACGAAAAAGAGATGAAACACGGCTGTAGATCCCGACCAGTGTCGGCTTTATTGCTAACTGAGCCATCTTCAGAGGACTGATTCAAGGTGATGGAAATTCATAATATATGCTAGTAGGACAGTGCACACGAATACACAAATGGTTGGAAAGCTAAGTGTCTGTACCTGACAAATGCTTGCAGGCAGAGTTCTCCCCTCATAAGTGACAGGTCAAATTTTACAAATCCTCATGAGACCCACGCTACCCATATCCCCGTCTTTCATACAACTTCCTTAAAATTAAACTTCTTGAATATTTCAATTGAGATGAAGGGATCAAGTTTATACGTGCCATGACTACTGTTCATGTCTAACTGAAACTTTCTTTTATAAAACTAGATTCAATGATGTTTCATTCTAGTGCATTTCTTATCAATGTTTCATGCTGTTCTATTCCCTCTTCCAAAGTTTTTCCGATTTGACCAATATAAAAGATATCACAAGAATTTCGTGGAATCTGGTATACACACCCTTTAATATTGTCGGAAGTTCTTTATAAGTACATGTTTCATTGTTTTATTGTTCTTGAATGCTGCAGTAACTCCAGAATTCTTGAGTAAATGGGGAATATCTTTGAAATTATTATTGTATATGGCAATACGAAAGGTAGGTTTTTGTGATATGTTTCTTTTTTATAACATAGAATGTCTTTTTTGCCCGTTTTATTGCCCTGTTCAATACTTGTTTTGTATGTTCGTATGTATTCTCCTGCTAGCATATATATATTACGAATTTCTACCACTTTGTATCAATCCTCCGAAGATGGCTTAGTTAGCAATAAACCCGACACCCGTCAGGATCTACAAACGTGCTGCATCTCTTCCTGTGGGTCTGATATATAAAATCATGTGTAAGAGTGCTTATAAGCATATAAACATGCGTGCATGCATGCATACATGCATACATACATACATACACATATATATACATATATATATATATATATATATATATATATTTATATATATCATGGATACTTGTATGAGTTATATATATATATATATATATATATATATATATATATATATATATATATATAATATAGATATTTATATACGTCATGGATACTTGTATGAGTTGGCATATCCTTGTAGTCCTGTGCGGCCAACACTCCGCACTGGACTTACCAAGTAGGGTCAGCAGGCAATTGTGAATCACTGGTGTTACTTGAACCATACAGTGTAAGAGTTGAATTTTACATTGGTGAGCCTTTGAGTAACCATGTAACAACATGGTTCCCAACCGTGCCCTACCTATTAATAACCAGCCACTGACAGACTAATCAAGGCACTTAGCTTTGGCCTGCTTTCCCTAACAAGCTTTCGGTTATCTTCAAATTTTACACAAAGTATTTTCTCACATTGAACCCCCAGTGACTAACAAAGTGAATATGGCCACTCCTACTAAAATAAAGTTACTGATTGCTGAAACATGGCATTTAGCTCTGGCTAGTTCTCTCAAGAGCGTTGAAAGATTTTTTCTATAGCACTGTAGATATAAATCAGTTCTCACACTAAAATCTGGTGACTAACACGCTGAATATGGCTGAACCTACTCCCCAGAAACAATCACATAAAGCTTAAAACTTACACGAGATGCTGTCAGACGAAAGCACAAACGTGACTGCGATTCATCTATGTCAAGCCCCATTCTCAAAAACTGAGCCTTCTGTCTGGTTCCGGAAAGTGGAGATAATGTTCCGCCTCAGAAATGTCTTGAGCTCGATGAAAAAGGCAGATTATGTACTTGAGGTAATCCTCATTACTCTCTTCCCCTAAATATGCCTTGGCTGGATGTGCAACGAGGAAAGATTGCCTACAAAGAATCTATCAATTCCTTGCCGTCTTCCGTCTGTGTCAGACAAGCCCTCAATCTCCTCAACAGGCCACTAAGGGGCACATCATCGAGAGCATCCTCGGACAAGCTCGAGCTCCCGCTTCACTCTTCCAGAGTTTGACATGAACGGCAAGCCATATACTGTAATGTCAACATTCACCAGGGGGATTTTACTGCACAGTCTCCCTACCAACATCTATGCCACCCTTCCCAACATTGAAGGCAAGCCCACCACCTCCCATGACTTAGTACCATGTCAGCACTGAGTGGAATGATCCGCCTTTTGTTCACTGTTGAAATTTAAGACTATTCAGATGGCTATGACTTATCACCATTCCTATCAAAGTACCATGTGGAGCAATCACATACTTGTTGTTATCACTATTATTACTATTTCCTGTAAGACCCGGTCCATTACAAATTAAGACATGTTTATATTTGTAAAACTGCCCACATGGCATTGAAGCCTGTCCTTCCTTCGATGTATTCCATTTGTTTTGCCTTTTGTAGAAGAAGCCCTGTGCAGACCACACTCTGCTGCCACACCAAATTTTACCAGTAAGGTCGGCAGACAATCACAAAGCACGCTCTCAACCAAATGCCTGTGCTTCACCAGCGTTCACCACGTGGTCTGCAACACCAATTTTCCATTCAAATACTCTATCAAAAGCATATCAAATCTTGACAATAAATTAGTGCAATCTAGGCATCCTGTGCATGGGTTGACCTTTACAGTCCCATGGTTAGAACGCTCGCCTATTACTGAGTGAATCAGGGATGCAATAGTGCACTGAATATGGTGGATGAAGAAAGATATGGAGGCTGGCAACTTCATTCCCAAAGACTTGCTAGGATAGATAAGTAGATAAATAGATATAGATAAATAATCAGCAAGACGTTCCCTCGATTACTAACATCTCTCTT
>NC_089750.1:35517552-35607552 GCF_040412425.1 Macrobrachium rosenbergii | reverse complement strand
TGTTTTGCTAATATACAATGAGGATAGAGAGCCTGATGACTGGGCACTAAAACGAAACAAAGTTGACACCTGAATGAATGTAGTAATGGTAAAGGCATCACACTTGCGTTGGTTGTCATGGAAATATTCAGTATACTGATTGTCAAGAAGATGGAGAAAGAAATTGGTAAAGAGGTTAAGAGATGAGCAGTGTGGCTCAGAGAGGGCAGGAGCTGCATAGATCCAATAGTTATGTTGAAAAATAGTGTAGCTGTGAATGAAACTTAAAACTCCCCTTCTCATGGTTTTTGTTGACTACAAGAAGGCATTTAACAGAGTCCATAAAACAAGATTAGGGGAGGCCTGCCGTCAATATGGCACTCTCATTAAATACGTTTTCCTAACTGGAATCATCCATGAACGAGGTAAATGCAATGCTGATGTTAATGGGAACTTGACAAGTGAATTTGCAATAAATAGTGGGGTACTACATTGGAATATTTCACCTTTGCTGTTTGCGCGTCTAATAGACTTTATGATGAAAAAAGTGGTCAGAAATGGAAGGGACAGTTTAGAGTAGAGTGACAACAGAAACTTGACAGACTTACAGTACGCAGATGGTGCTGTTTGAATCAGCATATCACTGCATGATTTACTAAGCATGCTTACTAGACTGCATGATATATATGGAGAGAGAATGGACTCAAATAAATCTGAGAAAACGGAAGTGATATGGATACAGTATGCACAAATGGATGAAATAACAAAGAGAAAGGATTAGGGACGTTGAATCTTTGGAATACTATTAAGAACAATTATATCCGGGGCAGGTTCTCTCGAGTTGAAACTTAGTCAAAGAAAAATGAAAGCAAATAAAACAATGGGCAGGTTGAATGAGATTTGGAAATCAAATGCACTGGAACTGTATATGGAAATATGTATATATTAGTCTAGTATGATTTGTACTGCTATATGGACGTGAATCATACAATGACAATGAAACTATATCTAAAAGATTTTGTCAACGTGATAATAAACTTTAAGAAGTGTGTCAGGAGTCAGCCGGCAGAATATTCAGAAATGACGTCATAGGAGAAAGTTCAATAAATAGATGAAGTAATGATGAAAGTGAAAGGGAGATGGAGTTAGGTTGGACATGTCCTTGAAAAACCCCTGGGAGAAAAGTACGTGAAAATGTCAGCTAGGCTCCGGTGGATGCCACAAAATAAGGAAAACCTGAATTTCACAGAGGCCCACTGCGTTACTTAGCGTTGCAGGCGATGATATACGTCCATACATGTATGTTTATATACTGTACACCTCAGATTGAAGAGGTAAAGGCATATATGTCTCTCACAAGTATCAAGTTTGTTATACCAACGTTTCATATCACATGATGCATCCTCAAGGCTGGAAAATTACAGATTATAAATACTTAAAACGTCACCTATAGAACGGGGAAAACTAAAAATTTTAACATTTACAAATGCAAAAAATAACACAAGAACTTGAAAGGAACACCTACCAAGGCAAGAGCTAAAAAGTGACCAAAAAGACGGAGAAAATGAACATACAAAAGAAACCTATAAAGAACGTGGAGAGTAAACAAACAGGCAATTATGCTATAAACAGTTGTGTGGACGACGATTGGGTGTTTAGTGTTGGTAAATTAGCTTTTATAAAAAGTGACTCCAACACCATCAACTCGTCGTCCTTATGGGCAGATCTAGTAATTTTAAAATCAGTGATATCCAAGCGGGTACCACAAATCTGAGAATGGTTCCGAACATTGTATAGTTCGGGATTGGATAATGTGCAACCTGTCCTGAAGCTGACACCTTGATGGGAGCAGAAACGGACCTTGAGAAGCCTCCTCGTACATCCAACGTAGGTTCCCAGACTAAATCTGGGACAGGTACATTTTTTTTTTATAAATAATGCTTGAATGTGAAGGAAGGGCTCAGTCTGTCCTTCACTCTGAAAAAAGAACGTATTTTTAGAGGATTTCGTGGGATCAACTTCAGATTTACAGCTGGCAATTCATGATGAATTAAATTCATACATCTCTTTTTAAAACTTTTGTCATGTAGGAAAGGGAACTTAGCATAAATACATAATTTGGGAACGGCATATATGGGAATAGGTTGTTTCATTTTTGCGGTTAGGAGCTTATTAAGTTCTCGATGCAAATAGTGGGATGGAAAGCAACTGTTGCGCAAAAAATTAGCCAAGAAGGCTTCTCAAGGTCCGTTTCTGCTCCCATCAAGGTATCAGTTTCAGGACGGGTTGCGCATTATCCAATCCCTAACTATCCAATGTTCGGAACCATTCTCTGATTTGTGGTACCCGCTTGGATATCAACGATTTTAAAATTACTGTATCTGCCCATAAGGACGAAGAGTTGATGGTGTTGGAGTAGCTTTTTATAAAAGCTAATAATAATGTACAAACACTAAACACCCAATCATCGTCCACACAACTGCTTATAGCATAATTGCCTGTCAGTTTACTCTCTACTTTCGTTATACGTTTCTTTTGTATGCTCGTTTTCTCCGTCTTTTTGGTCACTTTTTTGTATTTGTAAATGTTGAAAAATTTAAAAGTTTTTCCCGTTGTATAGGTGACGTTTTGAGTATTTATAGTCTGTAATTTTCCAGCACTGAGATGCATCATGCGTTGTGAAACGTTGGCATAATAAACTTGATACGTGTGAATGACATACATGCCTTTACCTCTTCAACCTGAGATGTTTGTCGGGTCAGTTTCGCCTGCGATTCTTCTGTTTATACATACTGTATACATATATATATATATATATATATATATATATGATTATTATCACTTTTGTACGTGATTCATTTATCACACATTACCCTGTTTCTTATTTTTCACCTGTGGTAATGTGTGATATATATATATATATATATATATATATATATATATATATATATATATATATATATATATATATATATATATATATATATATATATATATATATATATGTATATATATATATATGTATGTATACATAATCATCCCACAAATAGTTTCACAACATTGAAAAACCTTATACTCCGGTAAAGAAGTAATTGCATATTTGCATAATTAATTTCAAGTACTTTCATGTTACCCTAGATAAACTCAACGGCAACACACGTTATTGTTTTGAAGGTAGAAATAAAAAAAGACTTTTACTTGCTTCTTTAAATCCGTCAAAAAATTAAGAAGTTTGGATGTACAAAACTAAATATTAAAATCTACCCATATAACATCGTAGGCCCGGCCTAATAAGTATTCACTAGTTCTTGTCAATGAAATAACCGCAGAGGAGCTTTCAAATACGTCCTTGACATCCAAGTAACCAGCCAAATACTTCATTAGCTTTGTAAGTCCAATGTCTCCTAATGACAAGTTCATTTAATTGTCTGTTATTTACTTATCTGTGATAACTGTAAAAAAATTTACTTCTGCCAACGATTCAGCTGCTTCTCTTGACTGAGATGTCGTGTATCGCACATTCCTCGCCATTTGCTGCAATTGCAAAGTTCTCAAAGAGACCTCATGGAGCGTGAAATAACTGAAGGGTTATCTTTCTTTCCATTACAAGGAAAACTTGTAATTCACACTCCTATAAATCATATATTCGTAATTGAAGGGCAAAAACTTGTGCGAGTGTCAGTCTGTGGTATATTCAGTGTGTGTGTATAAAATATATATATATATATATATATATATATATATATATATATATATATATATATATATATATATATATGTGTGTGTGTATGTGTGTGTGTGTGTGTGTGTGTGTGTGTGTGTGTGTGTGTGTGTGTGTGTGTGTATTCACTGAAAGCAGTTGCTTTAGCGGCATCATAAAATTATTGCAGGAACCTTCACACCGTCGGAGGGATTGAAATGAGAACCACTTTTTGAGGACGAAGCTTTATGTATATATGGAATGCCGGTTACGTTTAAGTGCTTTTCTCTTCTCATGCACAGTTGAAAAGGTTGCAAATCCAGCTTGTAAATCAGTACTTACTTGAAAATCCCACAGAGGCGAAACAGCTGTCGTGATGAAAAATAATAACTGGATGAAAGTCGGCACTTTTTCCCCGGAAACTGAAGCATGAAAATCGGGAAAAACTTCGGCGATATGAAGATTCCTCCAAAAACATATTAATGCCACTAAAGCTATTATTTTCAATTAATATATATATATATATATATATATATATAAATATATATATATATATATATATATATATATATATATATATATATATATATATTATATATATATATATATATATATAATTTTCTGGCACAGTCTTTTCTTCATTTCCATTAAGTACTGACGCACATGTGGCTTCTACAATTCAGTGGCGAAGCTTCAAGTGATTCCAGCGCACTTTCATTTTCCAAGGGGTGTTGAAAAACTACTACAATACTGCGTTATTTATTCACTCCTATGCCGACAGCAGCTTCAAACATCCCTGTGTACATAGGGTTTGCTTAAATTTTTCTTACATCCTTGTGTTTATGAAGACTTTATTTGAATGTCAGCCATTCCTCATGAAGCAAAACATGCTTAAAAGTGAGAATGACCTATTTTTAAAGGCTGAATTTTTATCTCAAACCGTTCATTTATTTTGTGTTACTTTATTCTGTGTTGGCTCTTTTCATAGGCTATTCAATCTTTTAGACTTCTAACAGCTCTACCATAATGCTGGTCCAATTCTTCAGAGGTAAACAGCAATAGCCTTCTTCTCCCTCTTGAAATATTCATGTGATGTTCTCTGATCAGGTTCATCTCCATTTAACACCAGACCCCGCCAGTTCAAGATGTTTTTCTGGTAGAAAAACATCACGGAAGTGTCAACATTAAAAATGTAAGGTTTTTTTATGTAAACTAAGAGAATAAAAAGCGAACGGATAGATTTTAGCATTTAGGTAACAGAGCAATCCCATAAGAGGGTAAAAAAAAAAAAAAAACTATCATTATGACTGACTGGCATACATCTCAAAGAGCGTCTCCAAATCGTAACTTCTTGCCCAATGGACCCGCGCAATTTTGCTGAATGTCATTTCTACAGAATATCAATCACAGTCAAGCTCTCTCTCTCTCTCTCTCTCTCTCTCTCTCTCTCTCTCTCTCTCTCTCTCTCTCTCTCTCAATGGATGAAAATGAATCATAATCACCATCAACGCTTAAGTGGAACACAATTTCATATCTAAATTCATCAAAATAATTTCGATGACATTAACTGACATTCTAACATTTATTACATAAAAGCACATGCACGTAAACCATCCCATATATATATATATATATATATATATATATATATATATATATATATATATATATATATATATATATTTATATATACAAATATATATATACTAGTTTCAAAGAGAGATGAGTAGGGAAATGTAAATTGAAGAGCGAGAGTTCGGTGGCATTGCACCATCATCGGAGATCAAAAGATGAATTCCAAAGGCTTAACTCTGCCAATGATTGAGCAATACCACTTATAGTCGCCGCCGGTCATCCGGACAGCGTAAGTGGCCATTCACATCGTAGTGTAAATCCGGACACTAAACCGGACTGTACTTATACTCATATCAATGTGGGTAATATCAGGGCACGAAGAGGAACCGGGCCGAACGTAAGTCATTATATACGGATTGTGGATAAATTCTAAGCAACATACGTCAAGGAAAAAGGACAAAAATAAAAACCGAGATCACTCAAGGTCTACAGAGTGCAAAAAAGGGAGGATTTCCCAGAGGAGGGTCTAACAACTTACGACATTGACTGAACATCTCAAAGAATAGGACCAAGAAGAAAAGAATCATAACACATGATTGATGAGTTTGCTACGTGACATCGCAATTACAACAGAGGGACGAAAGGAACCTTTCTAACCTTGCGTTACAACTGGTAGGTACAGAGTTATTGGACAGATTTCTACATGAAGGATTTTCTAAATACTTTACCAGTGGGATGCTAGAAATTGAAGAAAGTCCCGAGGAGAGAGCAAGTTAAATGCTTACCTGTTATTACTTGTTTCAAATAGAATTACAGACTGAAGAGACGTTCAATGGGGAACGATAGGTTCATAATATGGTAACAGATGCTAATGTGAAAAGTGAGTTTGATAAAGGGAAGTGTGGTTAACAATTAAAGGAAAATTATCAAGGGTGGGGGCGGGTGGTTAAGGAGCTTCAAATGGGATGAGAGAATATTTTGTGTGTAGCCGCATGAGAAGTTGGTATAAAAGAAGTGAGTTATGGCAGCCAAGTGACGGGTTCAGTTAACTCAGTCTGTGCAGTTGCAATGCAGATTGAATAACAAGGAAGAAAAAGGACACTAGTGTACTTACAGGAAAGCTGTTGATTTGCTTACACAGTCTTTAGCTTACTCGTACATTCATAAACACACGCGCACACACACACACACACACACACACACACACACACACACACACACACACACATATATATATATATATATATATATATATATGTGTATATATATATATATATATATATATATATATATGTGCGTGTGTGTGCTTGTGTTTGTGAATACGAGTAAGCTAAAGACTGCACAGGCAAATCAACAGCTTTCCTGTAAGTGCACTAGTGTCTTTTTTCTTCCTTATTATTCAATCTGCATTGCAACTGCAGACTGAGTTAACTGAACCCGTCACTTAACTGCCATAACTCACTTCTTTTATACCAACTTCTCATGCGGCTACGCACAAAATATTGTCCCAAGAAACATGCTTCAAGGCCAGCAATATCTAGATAATACTAATTAGACCCGGTGCGGTCACATTCAATCATTGATTAGCCTGTCAAGTATGAAAGTGCGCACAAATAAGAGCACATGTAAACATACAAGCGCATACATTATACAAACATATATACTGTATATATACATGTGTGTGTGTGTGTGTGTGTGTGTGTGAGAGAGAGAGAGAGAGAGAGAGAGAGAGAGAGAGAGAGTAAAAATAGGAACTATTATAGATGGTCATTTGCGCTGCCAACTTCCATAAGGCTTCTACTGTACGTTTACTAGGGAACAACGGCTCAAAAATATGCTTACGTTCGGGATCCTTTTGATGTGCATTTGAAATATTTCCGTTGGCAAATGAAAATCCAAATTTCTATTACCTCGAAACGCCGCACCAGATATCGTACTAAAAATTGTCATCGATGCTCTGAAATTAGTTGTAGATTTTTTGCTTATTCTGTATAAGAGAGAGAGAGAGAGAGAGAGAGAGAGAGAGAGAGAGAGAGAGAGAATTATCGGAAAACGATTTTCAGAATGGGGGCGCAAGGTATGTATTGGTCATGTGCGTCGGAATCCATCAAAAATCAAAGTGGTAACAATCTCTGAGTGATAAGAAAGTTGCGCATTCCGCATTAACCACGATACCGTTTACTGCAACTGCTGTATTTCAGTCCGCATAGGAATTCCGGTTGAATTTTTGGTATTGCAATTTCCTTTTGGACAATTTCGTCGGAGCTATTTGAAACCGCCTGAAAGAAGTTACATCATGACACACACTCTCTCTCTCTCTCTCTCTCTCTCTCTCTCTCTCTCTCTCTCTCTCTCTCGTGCAAATATGCCGCATAATTTGTAGACCTAAACATAAATTTTTCCAAAAGTAAAGCAAAGGAATTCGATAAATCTTTGCAATAAAACAGCCACTCTGGCGAAGTGATATAGATCTCCGTCTTGAAACTGTGCTGAGCAAGAAAAGAAACGGTCTTCTCTGTGATAACTACAGCATTATTTTAAATGTTTGTTACATGAAACCCATTTTCTGTGGAAAACGATGAATTCGCAATCTATCAAAGTGCAGCTGGAATCTCTTGATTATCAAAATAACCACCGTTCTATCACAGAGATTGATCTTTTGTCTATTAATGGAAGATAAATAACTTTCCATCGATCCTAACGTTTCATGCATTAGAAATGCAAGCGCAATGTACAACTTATATGTCAGTTTCAATGGCAAACAATTTTAAGAAGGGAGTTATCAAGTCCACAAGCATTAAATAGCTACTCGTAATCATAACAGAAAGTTTCATGGAAAAGGTACCAAAGATAAAGTCAGTATCCACTTGTATAAAAATGTACTATCACATCAAAACAATTACCTTTCCATTTTGAATGAACAACTTCCCAAGACGATGCATAATACGAATTTAGTGGTCTACTACTTACTAAAACTAATATAAACAATCACAAACCGTTGCAATCTAGTGCTGAAAATTTCATGCTGCGTCATCCACAGGACAAAGATGACTCTTCTGATAACTCCAGAACTTCTCACCGCCCTGCTTCCAAGGATGAAATGACAGACAAAGAATGTGAGAGATAATGTGCGCACGCGTGCATGTGAAACGCAAGATGGGACCCTAAGGAAGGGGGAATACTCTCATGGTTGCAGAGAGAGAGAGAGAGAGAGAGGGGGGGGGGTCAGCTCTGCTGATCAAAGAGATTCCACAAGGGCAAGCACAGATACGTAGTAAATAAGAGGACGAGATGAATAGACCAATCATCGGACCCTACGCAATCATTAGTGACAATAATTGCATAGACTTCTTTCTGTTTATGCCCTGTAGTGGGTAGACGCTAAAGTAGCAACTTTATAGCATGAATTTTGCCTGGCCCTTGACTACGTTAACCACTTCTCGGTCAACGCAACCTAATTTTTCATTTAAATTTGGCGATCTGTCAGTTAACTGAAATTACATACGCATAATTCAATGGATTGTAGTGCATAATATGTAAATAAGTGAAAGTTTGTATGCCTGTATATTTGTATGTTTGTACCTTTGTGCGCATAGAAATCCGAACCGCCTGACCGATCTAGACAAAATTTGGAACACGGCCATCATTTGACCCAATTCAGATAATAGGGTAGGTTTCAAACCCGTACCCCTTTTCCCTTTCGCATCCCCCTTCCCTGTGTAACTATTGTGGAAAATGAACTCTACGGGTTTATCATACCTCATTTCATGTACTCGATACCACAGAAATACAGTATGTTACTGAAAATGTTTCTCTTTCCCGTGATTAATAGTTTAGTATCAAAGTTTGCTTTTCTTTCCTGTGATTAATAATTCTGTATCAGGGTAATACCTGGATGAAATGGACTGTCATCACAGTAATACCTGGATAACAGGGACAGTCAGCACAGTAATACTTGGAAAAAATGGTCAGACAGTACAGTAATACCTGGATAAAAGGGACAGTCAGCACAGTAATACTTGGAAAAAAGGGACACAGTACAGTAATACCTGGATAAAAGGGATAGTCACCACAGTAATACCAAGATAAAAGCGGCAGTCACCACAGTAATAACACCTGGATAAAAGGGACAGCCAGCACAGTAATACCTGGATAAATGAGACAGCCACCACAGTGATACTTGGATAAATGGGGCTGTCACCACAGTAATATCTAGATAAGCACAGTAATTTTTGGATAAAAGGGGCAGACAGTACTGTAATACCTGGATAAATGGGACAGTCACCACAGTAATACCACCTGGATAAATGGGACAGTCACCACAGTAATACCTGGATAAATGGGACAGTCACCACAGTAATACCACCTGGATAAAAGGGACAGTCACCACAGTAATACCTGGATAAATGGGACAGTCACCACAGTAATACCTGGTAAAAGGGACAGTCACCACAGCAATACCTGGATAAAAGGGACAGTCACCACAGTAATAACCACCTGGATAAAAGGGACAGTCAGTGTAGTAATACCTGGATAAATGAGACAGCCACCACAGTATAACCTGCATAAATGGGACAGTCACCACAGTAATACCTGGATAAAATGGGCGGTCCACCACAGTAATACCTGGATAAAAGGGACAGTCAGCACAGTAATACTTGGATAAAAGGGACAGACAGAATAGTAATGCCTGGATAAATAGGACAGTCATCACAGCAATACCAAGGGGACAGTCACCACAGTGCTGTCTGGATAAAGTGGACAGTTACCACAGCAATATCTATATAAAAGGGGCAGACAGTACAGTAATATTTGGATAAATTAGACAGTAACCACAGTAACAACTGGATAAAAGGGACAGCCACCAAAGTAATGTCTGGATAAAAGGGACAGTCTGCACAGTAATACCTGGATAAAAGGGACAATCACCACAGTAATAACTGGATAAATGGGACGGTCATTAAGTAATAAGTGGATAAATGGGAAAGTCAGTAGAGTAATACCTGGATAAAAGGGACGGTCACCACAGTAATACCTGGATATAAGGGACAGTCAGTGCACTAATACCTGGATACATGGGACAGTCACCACAGTAATACGTGGATAAAAGGAACAGTTAGTACAGTAATAATTGGATAAATGGGAAAGTCAGTAGAATAATACCTGGATACAAGGGACAGTCAGTAAAGTACTAATTAGATAAATGGGAAAGCCACGAGAATAATATCTGGATAAAAGGGACAGTCAGTACGGTAATACCTAGATAAATGGAACAGTCACCACAGTAATAACTGGATAAAAAAAAAGGGACAGTCATCACAGTAATACCTGGATAAAAGGGACAGTCACCACAGTATAAATGGGAGAGTCACCACAGTAGTAACTGGATAAATGGGACAGCCATTACAGTAATACCTGGATAATAGGAACAGTTAGTACAGTTATGTGTGGATAAATGGGAGAGTCAGCACAGTTATACCTGGATAAAATGGACAGTAACCACAGTAATTCCTGCATAAATGGGACAGCCACCACAGTAATATCTGGATAAGTGGGACAGTCAGTAGAGTAATATTTGGATAAAAGGAACAGTTGGTACAGTAATTTCTGGATAAAAGGGACAGTCACCACAGTAATACCTGGATAAATGGGACAATCAGCACAGTAATTTATGGATAAGAGGGAGAGTAAGCACAGTAATTTCTTGATAAAAGGGGCGGTCATTACAAGGAGGTGCAGAAATAAATAAATAAATAAATAAATAAATAAATTTATATATATATATATATATATATATATATATATATATATATATATATATATATATATATATACCAGCTGTACAACCCTTTGTCGCCCGGAAAAACTCTGAAGGGCTCAAAAAATTTTCTGCACCTCCTTGTAATGGCTGTCCCTTTTATCAAGAAATTGCTGTGCTTACTCTCCCTTTTATCCATATATATATATATATATATATATATATATATATATATATATATATATATATATATATATATATATATATATATATATAAACAACACACAATGCCCCCCTTAATTCGACTGAATTCGTTTAGAAACCCTTGCTTGGTGAGTTCCTGTTTGCTTGAACATCTCTAAATATTAGATGGTGGCACCTGATTTAAGATAAACGGCTTAGCACCTCACCACTAAATTAAAACTATCAAGAAAAGGAAAAGTCCACCTGCGTTGATGAAAAGGCTGAAATGCTGAAAGCTATGCGCACAATACAAATAATTTGTAAATACATTCTCTCTCTCTCTCTCTCTCTCTCTCTCTCTCTCTCTCTCTCTCTTCTCTCTCGCTACATTATGGTTTTCATGAGTACTTTGGAACGAGGTTAATCATATCACATTCTGTTCCAGGCTTCCGTGTGGCAGGTGGCTGGAAATTTTTGGTAGTCACCCATCAATATCACAACCAAATCCAAAGTGTGTAACTTCACCCATTTCAAGACAGGCGGAACAACACACCTATGGAGTACACGTACACACAAAAGAAATAAAACAGTAAATTTTCCTTTCATACATACCTAACATAGATATTCACTGTCAACACTGATGATGAGAAAATGAGCTTTGTTAAAGCTAGCTGTCCATCAAAGTATTGCAAGTCTACATGGCAGCCATCAGTGCTGACGCAGAAGGCAACTTGTCCGCCTTCACATCCAACAGCGTTTAATGACATGAGACTGAGACTGCAAAGCTGGATCTCCGACGCGAATCCAAGTAAAATCAGGGGAGGAAAGGAAAAGTCCCCCCCGCCCGCAAATGACTAAAATCTTCCTTTCCCCTCATGTTATTCATCAATTCATCCTCTCTTAACCCAAACTAAATATATTTCTTCTCCGTCCATTTATACTGTGCACTGTACGTACGAATATATATATATATATATATATATATATATATATATATATATATATATATATATATATATATATATATATATATATATATTTATATATATTTATATATATATATATATATATATATATATATATATATATATATATATATATATATATATATATATATATATATATATATATAGAGAGAGAGAGAGAGAGAGAGAGAGAGAGAGAGAGAGAGAGAGAGAGAGAGAGAGAGGACGGATATCAACTTCAGGGGTCGACAACTGTAAAGTGGCAAAATCACTGGCTGACGGGAAGATTTACAAGGAAGGTATCCAGGTGGACAAAACCGGTGCGAACTCCCTCGAGGTAACGCTTTCCGGTGCCTTTCGAATCCCAGCAAACCCAAACGATAAATAGTGGAGCAAGTAAGAATCGACAGAAAGCAAAGGAGGAGAGCGGAGAACTCATTCTTTATGTAAGATACCGGGTGACACAAATGAACAGACACTACCCAGCATCAATATTGCAACAGATATCGAATGGCCCACCATCACCCTCGGGAACACAACTGACATGCTCCTGCCATCCTAAATGAACTTCGTATTCAATATCACGTTCCAAACACGGCCGGATTAAGGGAACTGCGCTTCTGAATCCCCACATGAAGTGAAAAGGCGAAAATCCCTCTCCTCAACTCCCACTTTCATTTCGCAGTCTTACAGGGAAAGATTTAGACATGATGATGACTTTTTTTTTGGATGAGGTGTTTCTTTTTTAGGAAAAGAATAGGGCAAGTAGGGCATACATCACCACTGATGATATTTATCTTGCCACGTTGGATAGAAACTATTTACATGAAATAACAGGTTTCTAAATATCTGTCATTATCAATATATCAAGTTTTGAGTAAACAAGAACATGGTCTCCTTTAACTTCAATAATAATAATAATAATAAAAATAATAATAATAATAATAATAATAATAATAATAATAATAATAATAATAATAATGTGGTTACTTATATAATGAGGTCGCCTTTGTGAAGACATTACCTCACTATGTATGGAAAACGCACAGCAATGTGTTGTTTTCGTTCAGTTCCACCGGGGTTGTGAAGAAGTAAAAGTACACAAAAGGATATGCATTTTTGGTAGTATTCATTGTCAAAAGTCACCCAGAAGCAAACCACAGGGTAAATAACTTGCTTCGTTTCAAGAAGCTCTTTCGTCATATTTCCATACAGTAATCATATACTGTGGCAAAAGCAAGTCACATCTGATACTAAGAAATAGTGCTAACATGCACATGCTCTCCTGTGGAATGCCAGTATGTATTTAAGTATCGTTCAATGATGTAGCACAGATATTTCAAATGGGAAGAAATACAACGCGTTAAGAGCAAATACGTCCAATAAAAGAAAAAAGCAGAAAATATTTATTGTTGCATCTTCTCAAGTTCTAATAAGGATACGAGTAACAAAAGTGATACACTAAGATTGTACTTTGCAATTCAGTTCCACCACATCAAAAACTTGAAAAAGAATTCTTTTGAAGACAGAGCGAAAGGTCAAGCACTCGTACAAGGTTAAGCGTTGGTGCGAATGCTCTCAAATATATTTGCAACTTTATGTCAGACTGCCTTGTTGCCAGATAAAAAATGCTCTCATATAGGGCAAGGAGGACAGTTGACAGATAGGAGCAATATTGTCTCAATCCTTATAATTTCCTCCTATAGGCTACAGCACATAATGATCTTTTGAAGACTGCTTGTTGCTGTAGGTCAGAAATTTTCGAATCTCTCCGTCTACACGTAAACAGGGGTATAAGTATAATTATGGTACGTTAAGACTAAACAATGAATGGCGAATATCTTTTATCAAGATTGCATATACTTGATCCATTCTCATCGATTCATAACTCTCTCTCTCTCTCTCTCTCTCTCTCTCTCTCTCTCTCTCTCTCTCTCTCTCTCTCTCTCTCTCTCTTCTTACTGGGGAGGCATCCGATGGTTCAATGCGTTTAGTTATAACAAACGTAGCAACATCACCGGTCCTAAAATAATATGATGTAAAACGGGCAAATTACATAAAGTAAGCCGACATGATCTTATGTGTATGCCTGTGAATGTGAGCTCCTTCACGTAAGAAATGCTTTCTTCAGTCTCCCTATCAAGGCTTGAAACGCCAGTAAGTAACAAATATGACCTTGTAACAAGTATAACCACAGTTAAGTGGCATTTATTTTCAAAAGGGTTTCAAAACCGCCTAGCCATCAGTAAAGAGTATCAAGAGGTGAATTATAAGAGAGAGAGAGAGAGAGAGAGAGAGAGAGAGAGAGAGAGAGAGAGAGAGAGAGAGAGAGAGAGAGCGTTCATGAAACCAATAATTAAATTTTCACGATATCCCCAATAATTCTATGAAGGTTTCACTGACAAAGGAGAGGCACGTTAATATTTTGATGTTCAATATGTCAAATACAATGATTGATCAAAAGGGTAGCTACACAAAAGGCTTTTCCTATTAATAAATGAAATCATTCTGCCTAATTCAATAAACATCTCCAAAAACAATTTGTGCATCTATATCTTTATACTTAGTGTGTTACATTGGCAGTCCACAGTTTACATGTGCCATCTTCCAGCCCGGGGACATCCACTCTCAACACTGTCCTCTTTATATGAACGAAGGGTCTTGACTTGAGGAATGCATATTACATCCACAGGGTCAACCTACCGTCTACACCCTCTCTTATATTACCGTCATTATATGGTTTTATTTCACTTGACTTCCGTGTCTGTCCATTTGTTTGGGTCAAACCTTGTACCTCAATTTTCGACTCTTTCCCTTCGTCCGATGGACTTGAAATTCTGCATGGTTACTCAATTCCAGTGACAATACAACCTTCCATGATCAGTAGGTAAGCAGCGACCTCTAATGACCCTACAGTGACCTCTCCCAGTATCTCAGAATTTGTATGAAACTCTTCGGATTTTTCATACCTTCTTTGACTCGGTAGAATAAGTTAATGACTCTACGGATTTTACAAACCTTCCTTGGCTCGACAGCATATCACGTTCAATTTTTTTGGTCACAATAAAAAATCGGAGAGTTTCTGTCAAAACTAAAAAGTGTAAAATAAAAATATAAAAAATTTTAAACACGCTTTTATTAAAATGCACTAAAAAGTAAAAATAATTTTTGAGACACTAGGATTTTCTTACAATTAATCATGTCTGCAAAAATAAAAGCGTGGGCCCCAAATATGGAAGGAAATGCTACAGGAAATAAAAAAATATATATATTTCTTTCCTTGTAGCATTTCTTTCCATGTCTGGTGCCCACGCTTTTATTTTTGTAGACATGATTAATTGTAAGAAAATCCTTGTCTCAAAAAATTTTTTTTTACTTTTTAGTGCATTTCAATAAAAGTGTTTAATTTTTGTTTTTCAAGTTATAAATACTCTAGTAGCGAATCATCTACAAAACTGAAACTTCCACAAATAAATCTTCTATCATATAACCTGTTTACAAAACACGAACTATTTTGCTAGAAAAATAACAACGAATAAAAAGTGAATGATTTTCACATAACAGAGAAGACAATGACGATAAAATTTCTGGCTGAAGCGAAAGTTAAAAAAAGGGGTTTGGGTTTGTATTGGAGAATATGGGACAAAATGTACCTAAAATGTAATTTGGACGAACTTAATAAGAAGAAAGTGAAATACCACATAAGGAGAGAACTGACATAAGATGGGCTAAGGCTAAAGATTGGGAGTTAGAAAAATTTAAGGATGAATCATAGAGTCAGCAGGGTGAATTCATGAGTGTCAGGAGGTAGGAAGGAAAATCTGAGGTTCAGAGAAGGGGGAAAAAAAAAAGACAGAGATGCTGCTGCATCATAGATGTACCTGGTATACTACAGGATGCATAGGAAAGTCAAAAAGAAAAGAAGAGAGAATAAGAAAGCAAATAATGAAAAAAGAGGAGAGAATTTGAGCAAGTATGAAGGGGAGAGTAATTGCTCTGTAGTGAGAAATACACAAGTAATCAGCAAATGGTTCTCAGAATAAGATACAAATGGCAAACCAGAGATACTGTCTGAAGAGAATACTTTCCTGAGTTGATTGAAAGAGTATTCTGAAGATCTGTTGAAGTTGGAGGATTGAAAAGAGGCAGAGCTAAAGGGGTTAGTTTATGGGAATGCTTATGGAAAAGACTGTTAGAGATGTGAGGAGGGCAAACTGCAACTGCAAGGTTGAAGAATGAAAAGACACTAGGAGCTGATGGAATTATAAGTGAGATGCTGCAGTACAGTAGGAGGTGTGTGAGTTGCTGTACAGTGTGTGTCTGATGAGAGAGAGGTTCCAAGGTTACAAGGGGATAATATTATTAGTATACCCGAAAGTTCCTCGTTGGGAGAGTCGGTAGAGTTGTGGGCTAGCACTCGCTAGGCCCGAGTTCGAGTCTCCGGCCGGCTGATGAAGAATTAGAGGAATTTATTTCTGGTGATAGAAATTCATTTTTCGCTATAATGTGGTTCGGATTCCACAATAAGCTGTAGGTCCCGTTGCTAAGTAACCAATTGGTTCTTAGCCACGTAAAATAAGTCTAATCCTTCGGGGCAGCCCTAGGAGAGCTGTTAATCAGCTCAGTGGTCTGGTAAAACTAAGGTATACTTAACTTAGTATACCCGAGATAGTGTAAAGCAGGATTTTGACAGAGGCAAGATGACAAAAGGCGAAGAACATTAGTGAAGCTGATGAAAATGATGTGTGGCTCAAGTGTCTGTTATGAAACAGTAATGTACGAAGTCTGAAAGTAAAGGTAAAAAGCCGTATGTGGCGTACATGGACCAAGAAAAAGCTTATATATAACAGAACTGATACAGAAGCAACGTGAAGGATGATGAAAATGTCAGGTCTAAAAGACAATCTGCTGAGGGCGATTAAAAGCTTTTATAATGAAATCACAGCAAATACAAAGGTTATGCACGACGAGAGGGTGATGGATTTGGTGGTTCATTATCTTTACAGATGGAGTAATACGGGAAGTTGGGCAAAGGACAGCAGATAGAGAAGTAAATTGCCAGATGAGAAAATGGTTCATGAATGGAGTGTGCAAGGGCTGCTGTCTGCAGATGGTACAGGACTGAATGGGAATGTTGGAAAGGGAATGACACAAACCAGCAGAAACTGTTTCAGAAAGAAGAATGTTAAAGTATATGTATTAGTAATGTTACAAGGGTAAATGAAAACCAAGAAGACGGAACAATGAATGATATACAGATGGTGGAAAGTGGAACGTTTTGGTTTATAAAGGTATTTGAAAATAAATGTAACAGGTGATGGTGGCATGAGATAAGAGGGGAGGGGTCAAAGTAGGTAAAGCAAAGATGTTAGTAAGGTGTGCAAAATTTCTGGAATAGAATTGGAGAATATATCGTTGAATGAAGTGTTTGTCGAGTCAAATTTAATTAATGGAAGTAACGTGTTGATACTGAAAGTTGATTTGCAAATGTTGAAGTTAATGAGATGAATTGTTTGTGTAGCATGATGATGTACTCCACAGGAAAACGAAGGAGACGAAACAGAGGAAGGAAGGAAATAGAGATCTTAATTTGTCCCAACAATTTTGCCCTCCTCATCAAGCCTCTTTCAGGAGCTGTGAGCAGTATATGGACAGATCAGTGTTTTGAGATAATTCGTTATGAAAAAAGAAACGAGGATGACAGGTTTGTGAAAAGAGGGTATAATTCAGAAGGGTCTAGACATTAAAGGTCACTAATACTGATATTATTTAAAGAGTACCTGAAGGGTAGTCATTGAAGACCGTTAAGTTAAATAGAAGACTGCGGTAGAAAGTAAATTCTTTGCAAAGACATCTTCTGAAATGACTAAAAATGGCACAGGCTTTGTATACAACACTTTCCAAGGGTATACCTGCCAATCTCAACACTAGCCTTAGAAACATAAAGATTTCTATGATCCACCATCAAAAGCCTATCTGTCAGATACCAATCATCACAAAATGGCAAATAGTTACCGCCCACGGAGATTAAGAATCGTTACCACCCTCATTTTTATTTGGAGCTGAAAGGTGTATCGCAGATGCAGATGGACTGAATTTCATCAGGACTACTATCCCCTCTTTCTCCCTCTGCCTCTCTTTAATTTTTCATTTCTCGTTTCTGTCTTACAATAGGCATCTACCCTTCATGGGACTTCGAGTGACACAGGCTAAACATTTTCAAGCTCCTTTTGATAAAATACACAATTTTCAGTTTTTGAGAAAAAATTCCGAGTCACTGGTCTTACTACCAAAGAAGAATGAGAGGTGGGAGCCAGTGGGCAGTGAATTGCTAGTGTATGTGTGGGGTTCGACTACTGCTGATGAGCCTTCTGTGTGTAGGTTCGTGAAGCAAATGATGATGTATAAGTCTTCTGCTCTTAAAGAATTCTAGTTTGAATGTGAAAAGTGGCTACTAACTCGTTTCACCCCTGATGCCACACCTTCTTAAAGTAAACCGTTTACAGTTGAAAACAAAATTATATATATATATATATATATATATATATATATATATATATATATATATATATATATATATATATATATGTATATATATATTATATATATATATATATATATATATATATATATATATATATATATATATATATATATATATATATATATATATATATATATATATATATATATATATATATATATATATATTGTATATCAACCTTTCTCCTTTAGAAGGGGTGCCCCATAAGGTGAAAGACTACTGCTAGCGTGGGAAGAAGCGGGGAACCTAGCAACCCGAAATCTTCCAAAGCCCCTGCAAAAGAATATTCTCCGAAGCCCTGACAGGAAGATGAGAACTGTTGAATTTTAATACTGATTTCAGATCCGAAAACGTGATTTAATAAACACACACACACATATATATACACATGCACATATATATACATAAATGGATATACACAAACATATATATACACAGTAGACTTTTCGGAAGTAATTCAACCGCATTACAAGGATCTAATACTGGATTTACTAATGCTGAACATAATATAAGGTGTGTGTGTGTAAGACAGTTATCAGTAAGGACCTTTTTATTAAAAAAACATGCCGACAGATAATACACAAAAAAAGTTAATAAATAAAAAAGGAATTCCCATAGAGAGAGAGAGAGAGAGAGAGAGAGAGAGAGAGAGAGAGAGAGAGAGAGAGAGATTCACTGTTCAATTCGCAGATAGCTATATACCTGAAGCGAGAAGGTGAGTTGGAGTTCAATATCGAGGGTCCTGGAGGGAGGCAACGGGATCTCATTAGAGCGGAGAGTCCTCTTCGACGACTGCATCTTCACTGCTAGGGTCACCGAATTCAGGTCACCACCCAGAGGCTGGGTCACCACCAGTCGGGTCACCGTCACATTGCACAGCCTGAAATGGGAAGAAAGCAAAAGTGGTTATTTAACAGTAAATGCTAACTTTAAAAAGAGAAAAAGTTTGTATCTATAACTTTTCAATTATCAGTCTATTGGTCTTGGAAAATGAAACTAGGAAGTGTCAATAATGATGATGATGATACTATCTGCAGTAGCTGTTGCAGTAGTAATCTGTTTAACGCATTTAGACAAAATACATATGGAAACACTTTCAGAAAAATCAGGACAGACGTGGGGAGACTGTCATTTAATCCATCAAATGGTTTCTTCAATTACCGAAGTTTCAAACAGTACAAGAATAAAACGATCGCATTTCATTCGTAAAACTCAATGAAGAGAATTTTGTCATGATATTTAAAGGAAACACGATAACGAAAGGTGACTTTAGTTGTTATTACAGACCCAGATGTCCTAATATAAACTCGCATGTATACCCGAAGTTTATGGACACGTGGGAATAAAAGGCACTCACCAAAAATTTATGACCCACTCTCGTTAGTAAATGACCCGTTTAGTGAAAGTATAATGCATTTTAAACATCAAGGAATCAAGGATTATGGCATATTGTTTCTTTGAAGACGCATTTGTCACTGCCCATAGATAATACCTGGTAACACAAGGCGTGTGATGCAGACGGCGGGGGCGAGCACGCCCGCTGATGACAAGCCGGGTTGGCCTTCTGGGAGCACTAGGAACTTGGTTTTTGTTCCATGCCGTTAAAGATCCGGCCGAGGGACTGCTACTTAGGCATGGTGCAGTTGCGCTTCCACTCCCGTATAGGTTGCGCAGCCCTAAAGGGTCCAGGGGTGAGGGGGGTTCCGGCGAGGAAGAACACAGGGATGGCACTGGCGACGTGGGAGGAGCTAAGTTACGGCTGTACGAAGAGTTGTTGTCTTCTGGACCAGCAAAGGACCTAGGTCGCCTGCCCAACCAAGCCCCTAACTGCCTCGCGGGGCTTGACGACGATACCCTCCAAACCGCCCCTAAGGACCTTCGGGGACTACGATCAGCCCTGGGAGCTCGAGAATCGGGCCGCGTTGGGCTTCGGCCTCCGCTGCTACTTCCGCCGACAAGGGCTGTAATGCTCGCCCGCTTCCTGAAATGGTCATTTCTGTCCCTGCCACGATGGAGGCTACCATCGTTCTGGGGAAAGAGGGCCTCCGGGGCATTACCCGCGGCCACGGGAGGCGTGGCGGGCGTTACTGACCAAGAACAACTACGTGGAAATCCCCCAGCCATGGCAGGGGAAGTCGAGACCACGCCTTCACATGGGGCGCGCACCATCACGCCCACATCAAAGACACAGTAAAACCCATATTACAATATTTTACAAAATCTAAGTTAAATGGTTCAACAACGTTTAAGAAAAGTATCCGTTTTATTGCTGAAAAAGTTGGAATTTCTATGCTATCAAGAGATCACACACTTCATCGTAATCAACAAGGATTTCAACGTACGCAAACTGTCTTCGTATATAACTTCTTCATTTCCAAAACCACAAAAATAAATGTCAAATGTTTGGAATTTTGTTCTTTTGCTTCAGCGACACACTCTGAAAAAAATCAAAACTCCAATAATGAAAACAAAATTTTCTTGTGTGATAATAACGAAACAATGTTCAAAGTGGTTTCTGTCATAATCATTTAATTTCAATCCAAACTGTGCTTGGGGCCATTAATCAGCCAATCCCTGGTCGAATAATATAACTGAAAACCCCAAGCATATATATATACATATATATGTATATGCATATATTTACATATATACATATATGACTATTTATCACATCACCGTGATTCATATACAATCATGCTACAAACGTCCTTTAATATCAATATCTACCTCCGAAGTAATATATTTTCATATATGTTACCGATATTTTAAGTTGATAATAAGTCCACCGTCCCGTGGGATCATAGCGACGGACGAGGAATCAGGACTACAGTGACACACTAACCAGTCGGCCGACTGGTTGGTGTGTCACTATCCTGATTCCCTCGTCCGTCGCTGGTTCGATCCCACGGGATATTATCAACTAAAATGTATATATGAAAATATATTACTTCCTGAGGTAGAGTAATTGATATTAAAGGACGTTTGTAGTTTTCTGATTATATATATATATGTATATATATCCATTATATATATATATATATATATATATATATATATATATATATATATATATGTGTGTGTATATATATATATATATATATATATATATATATATATATATATATATATATATATATATATATATATATAATAATAATCAACACACAATCACGTATGGAACAGAAATAAATTTCTGACTCACATCAGGATCAACCCAGGTCTTTCAATTAAGGGCAAGGGCGCTGCACACTATGCCATACAGGTCATAAAAGAAGTTGGAATCTGTAGGCAACAGTTAGCTTGCCCAGGTAATTCCTTTGTGCAGTAGCGCTCAGGTTCCAACTTCTTTTTGACTTGTATGGCCTAGTGGGCAGCGCCCTTGCCTTTCATTTGAAAGACCTGGGTTCGATCCTGATGTGAGTCAGAAATTTATATATATATATATGTATATATATATATATATATATATATATATATATATATATATATATATATATATATATATATATATATATATATACTTACAGATATATAAACCTATCTCTCAACCCAACATTTCACACCTTCATCTCGGTACAAACATCAATTCAAACTACCATCAAATTTTGGGTTTCTAAATAAAAATATCTTCACAGACATTTTCTATAGCAAACGGAAGGGGAACTTGTCTATAATGGATTTTAGACTACAAAATGATACCAAATGCCTTGGCTGAGACATTTAGAAAACTTGGTAAAATTTTCAACTCTTGAAAATATCAAACTGTACTTATCTGGGTAGATTAACCTACAATCAAGTTCTTTAAAAAAATTAATCATTGTTCAAGGAAAAGGAAATAGCATTTTGTCTTTTATATGATTAACAAATCTGCCTCCAAACATGAAATCACTGAATGATCAAGTTACAGCTATAAACAGAGACACCTTAAAGAACAGGCAAAACCATCGGTACAGTATTCTCCCAGACTTTAAATGAAGATAACTTGAATTGCCACTTTCGATAGCAATTAAAGCTGGGGTTAGCTCGACGGCAGGAAAACATGACCCCAACGAAACCTAGATAAAGGGTTCTGAAGTCCCCTCATGTATTTGAGCGGTAAGAAGATTAACTTAAAATATATGAGCCTCCCTTAATTCTCACAGTTTAAAAAAACTGATTTGAAACTATAACAGAATGATTCCTCACGACTCACGTTTCACAAGAAAAAAAATTAAATTCACCAGAAATTGCAAGAAAATGTTGCAGAGCCAATAATTTATTTCGCTATGAATCGCCGAAAGACTACTCTATTCAAGTATCAATCACCACAGATCAAAACATTTCTCTAAACAGGGAGATCCTAGGCAACCAATGTTCCTAGTTGACACCATCGTTTTTTACTTAGTTTTAATAGTGTCCGAAAATAAACGAGATAATGCTTACAGGTGTTTAAAACCAATCCTACTTCATTTTATTATTTCATAATATCTTGTATGCAATTTTACTCGACTTTCTCATTACAATTAGCTTCATTTGGTGTTGCGCAATATCAGTGCAAAGCACAAAATCGTCAACATTTTTAGAGAATCTTTTTCTACAATAAAACAAAAATAATAGTATCATTTGACCAGATTACCATCCCAAAAATCAGCGACATACTAAAAAAATGTGAGCAATAAATAAACCACGAAAAAAAAAATTCACCCCACGTTGCCTTTGTAATGGTTAGATCGAATCTGTCCGTCGAAGTGGCTAGAACTGGAAAGTTCTCCATCGGCTTTAGGTTTTGTTCACTTTGAGATGACCAAATTAATGATAGCTGAATTTCGTTACCCGTTCTTGGAGAATAACCCAATCTTGTTTGGTAACGCCAAGTCACGTTCATATGTTTTTAGATTATTTAAATTCTAAACAACAAAATAAAAACTTGAATAGTTAATTAGGAAAAAAATGACAGCATTTTTTCTTTCTTGATATCAACCTTCAAAGGAAGAGTTTACGAGTCTGAGCATTTCTTGACAGAAATCGAAATTTCACAACCCCCTACACTGAATGCACTTCCTTTATTCCTCCACAGTATAAGTAAAATCTTGTCTGCACTTGCTTATGCAGCTCATAACCTTGGCTATGTAACTTCTGCTATAACTATCTAACCCTCATAATGAACTGACATACATGAAAAATCTACTTTATGACAATGGATTTTCTTACACCTTACAGTTTTACAGACACACATATGAAACAATGATTAACAAACGCATGCTGCCCTTGTAATAAACATCAATAACCTTGTCTCAAAAGAGTAGTTTTTTTTTATACTGCCCATGCCTGAGTGCACACAGTTTTAAAACACGCAACCATCTCAGAAAACATCTTTTGAGAATTTCATCAGCAGGTTTCACTGAAAGATTTTTCCTCTCACTATACCTGTATGAACAGATGTGTTACAAGTTTTACAAGTTTACACTAAGGTTTCAGATGATCTCTGTTCGGGTGTCATTTCTAAGTGTTATCACTGTAATGCATCATATATGAGATGCATTACCTAACAAGAGTGTCTGAATACTTTGGTCGTTCTCCAAGACTTCTCATCGGAGTCACCACCTAGAGCCCAGGGGGAAATTTTCAGCTCTACCCACTTCGAGGGATAGATTCGACCTGACTACAATACACCAATTTTCCAGCACCAGCAGAAGCCCATCCTGTTATGAATATTTTTTTAATCAACTTGTATTTGGTTTTTATTTTATTTGCGCGATTTAAAGCACTGTTGTCTCAATATTCGTGTTTTTTTTTTTTAGTTAATTTTCTGTTTTTATGTATTATCTTGTATGCTTTACTTACATTAAGATTTAATATGGATTTTTTTACGTTGTATTCGTGCATATGTGTTTTAACTTTAGCTTATTTTTTTAGGCCATGATGATGGAAAAAGATTTTCCAGTATACGTCGAAAACTAAAACAAGAACAAATATTCTTGTAAATGATGTGTCTGCATATTCTGCCGGAGGATGAATTTCAATGTTTACACTGGGAAACCTTGATGTTCGCTTTTATCGCTGTGGGTTAATTGCCCAGGGGTTTGGTAGGATATCTTCACTATCACTAAAATTCATCAAGCTAGATCACTCTGACACACACACACACATACATACAGAGAGAGAGAGAGAGAGAGAGAGAGAGAGAGAGAGAGAGAGAGAGAGAGAGAGAGAGAGAGAGAAACAAAATAAAGGAAAATACCGTGATCAAACGTTTTTATTGGCATAAAAGTTAAGAAGGGGACAACATGAAATCAGTTATTCAAGTAACTTCTTGTTTAAGTAAAAATCAGATTAAGGTCAAATAATACCGACATTTATCTTGAAAAGATTAAAAAAAGGAAGAGCATTAGTACTATTAGCGTCCAAGAAAAGTAATGATGTAAAAAAAAGCACGTGCATATTCGTGGGGAATGTTTTACAAAATCAAAACATTCTGGCAAGGGTATGCTTTCCACTTTGCTGTCTCGCTCTCCGGAGGACTTGGTGCGCCTAACACTGAAAACATTGTTGGGAATATATTGCGCTGATGAACATGTTTACAACCGACAGATGCTTTTCATACAACTACAAGCTAATAAGTTGTGCGCTCAATGAATAATTGTCTACTATCATATTCATTTGTCTAGTTAAATATTGTTTAATAGGATGTATTGGGAGATAAGTTATAGAAACGAGTCTGTCTGTCTGTCTGTCTCTCTCTCTCTCTCTCTCTCTCTCTCTCTCTCTCTCTCTCTCTCTCTCTCTCTCTCTCTCAACGGAAGGAGATTTTGATGCACACGGCAGATGGTAAAGTTCTGGAAAAAGGCAGGTTCAGCTGAGAAGGCTACTCTACAGTTTTGAGTGAACAGGAAATCCGATTACCAATATAAAATCTATCATAGCCGAAGCAAACTACGAGGATGGGGGGCGGGGGAAATAATCCCGAGTTTTATTTCGTTAAAAGCCGCTATTCCGGCTACAGATACTAAACACATTTTACACAAGAGCACTCGGCAAAGGGCTTGCTATTATTATCACAAAGGGAAGTCAGTTACAAAATCCACGGCGGTAGAACGCCATGTTCCATTTGTCCTTAGCGTAATGAATCAATTCGTGACTGGATTGCTGTAGATGCATCAAATCTTCATCGAATTGCAAAAGAACAACTAATTAAGTTATGATGATGTCCCAGAAAGTGTATACCTTCAAATTGCTGATTCCTCTGGACCTGGTCTGTCTGTGCTACAAAGATTCTCAAAGCACAGGAGCAGAGCGTTCACTGAACGACTTTTCAGATGAATGGAATATAGAGACCAAATGGCACTGGGACCTATTAGCCATTCAGCGCTGGAAAGGGAGAGTAGGTAGGTTTTGAAAGGTGTAAAGAGGGAAAACCTTACTATAAATACCTAGGAGAGGGTGAATAACAGGATGGAAGAAAGATAATATGAATGGAGGTACAATAAAAGGAATGAAACGTGCAGCTACCCAAAGAACTCCGTTTGGCTCCGTTTGAATCCAGATTAAGAAATGGCGCGAAATGTTTATCGACATCCGCCAAGAGTCGGTCACTTGGAAGGCTACTTGAAAATGCTTTTTCAAATTTTGATCCAAATCCGGTCATCACTTGCCTGCTAAAACAAATGGCATACTTGAGATAAATAACCATATCCCGGGTGGTAAGGTTTTCCAAAATTTGCTAGAGTATGCTAAAAAAATTTTCCGCAAAATCATTTACAGCAACGTCTAATATAACAACTCAACCCAATCTAACCAAGAGAAATGTAGCAATGACTCGGTTTGACAAAAGCGATGCTGAGGCCACTAAGAGAAAACTGAAGATGCCCTCCAATCTCTCAGTCTCGTTGTCAAAACAAATAAAAACTCGAAACTTTTCAGTTAAATAAAGATATTTTAATTTTTGGAACCCCCACAAAAAATTCAGTCAAACTTTGATTTATAAACTTCCTTCCACAATTTAGTAGACACCGCCCATCCACTCTTCGCAGCCCGCTCCCTCCTCCACACCCCCTCTCTCTCTCTCTCTTTCTCATTTACTCAATCGTAAGAACATAAGAACATGGACATTCTTTTGGAATTTCACTCCCATCGAATACCTTCCAACGGCACAGTTCCTCTCCACTGGTTTCACCCATTCCTCTCTCTCTCTCTCTCCTCTCTCTCTCTCTCTCTCAGATAAACTACTACCTGCCATGCAATTCGAAATCGAGCTCTTGCAGCTTACACACACACACACACACACACAAACTCGCGCACATACAAACAAAAAAACGCAATTATCTCCATTTATTCTAATATAATTTATGATGCAGGAACACAAATGCACACTTAACACCTCATATGATTCTTCGCTTTTATATATTAGGTCACAGAAGACAACATTTTTCCATTATATCTTAGGAGAGAGAGAGAGAGAGAGAGAGAGAGAGAGAGAGAGAGAGAGAGAGAGAGAGAGAGAGAGAGAGAGAGAGAGAGCACAAAATAAAATATAAAAAGAGTACAACGTTCCATATTAAAATGACATTCTCTCCCTCTCCCTCTCCCCCCGCTTCCGATAGGCATAAATGAAAAACGAGGAACATTACTTGCGCTTGACAAATTTTCAATCGACGCCAGAGAGAGCAAACCTGGAAGAGACTCGGAAAGACAATCCCAATTTCATCTGTCACCCGCACCTGGGTGCCACCATACTCACTCGGATGGAAGGTCACTCCTATTCCAAAATAATCTAGTCAAAACTAAAATCCAAGCCTCATCGATTATTGTTTGCAAACATTTCTTTTCCCACACAGCACACACAACTATATACTGTGTATATATATATATATATATATATATATATATATATATATATATATATATATATATATATATATATATATATGTGTGTGTGTGTGTGTGTGTGTGTGTGTGTGTGTGTATGTACATACAGTATGTATATATACAGCATATTTATACATAAATACACACACACACAAACATATATATATATATATATATATATATATATATATATATATATATATATATATATATATATATATATATGCACGCAATCTTCCACGCAACAATATACTGAATATGTAAATTGACAAAAACGATGCCAAAAGAGAAACAATGGGTGAACATGCAAGTAAACAAGTAAAAAAATTAAAATTAATGAATACGTAAAAAATATAAGAAAAATACTAATGGAGGAATATGGAAATAAAATTCAAAGAAGGAAGCGCGGCGCTTATGACAAGAACTTAATTTCGAACTTTGAAATCTCAGCACCCGAAACACTCGCTGGAAAACTTGACGATGCTTATTGAAGAAGGGAGTTAAAACCTTGCCGCTCTACACAGTGACATCGTGACTATCTCCTCAGAATGTTGACGACGACTCTGCAAAAGGCGTACCACGCACGAACTCACAAGTTTCATACAGAGCAAAACGTAGGTTTTCGACAGAAGGGAGGTATTGGGGTACCCTGGCATAATCGCTTCGACGGATGGTCTACACTATATTTAGCTCTCCTGAAATAACAAAAGAACCTCTTCGCGGAACTTGAACTTGAAAAGTGGTATAATTAATATCATCGTGTTTCAAGACAAAAGAAGCTTGACGAACACAAAATAAAAATCTTTAAGCAACATTTAATGATTTGTACGTTCAGTACTTCGTTGAAAGGGCTTCGTAAAAGGTAACACTAAGCATTAGGAAATGCGAAACACAGAATGGAAGCACACTGCCAGATCCATGAAGTCTCAAGTTCAGCCCTCTACCCAGCTCAAGAAGCCAGAGCACTGCCCTCTAGGACACCAAATACTAGTACTTTTATATTTAGGGTCACTTTTAACCAAAAACAAGAACTCGACTGTCTGCTGCTTACAGGAATTACAAAGATCAAGTGCAAGGGGAATGAGTAAAAGGCATTGCGCACGCGCGCACACACACGCGCACATATATATATATATATATATATATATATATATATATATATATATATATATATATATATATATATATATATATATATATATATATATATATATATATATATATATATATATACATACATACAAAAATGTTGTTTTGTTAACTTACAAAATGGTTAAAACGAAACCAGAGAACATAAGTTCGGCTTCTAAAGAACGCTGAGGCTAAAGTTTTGCATCCAATCATCGTGACGAACAGAATTCTAGGAGAGTTTACATTTCAAAACTACACTTGACTTATTTTCTCACTTCTCACGTTCCAATAAATCAAAACGATAGAAATTAAATTTATTATCCTTTCCACGTTATATACTTATCAACCCTTATATTTATTTCTAGACATAAGTAAACCGGACCACTTAACAGTACGAGAAGAAAGCAATTAAAATAAGCAAAAACACCCCCTCAAAAAAAAAAAAAAAGAGTAGTCTAGGATGCAACAAAATGAGGAAATATTTGAAAGCGGTCTCCTTTTTAACCTGTTTTCAAAAGAAGCCCTTGCCAACAGTACAAAAGCACCCACACGCCCTAAGAAAGCAAAAGAAAAGGAGAGAGAGAGAGAGAGAGAGAGAGAGAGAGAGAGAGAGAGAGAGAGAGAGAGAGAGAGAGAGAGAGAGAGAGAGTCTACACACTGTCTTCTTGCGAGCTAAAAGTTCCCTTGATAGAAAAGGTTTGGGGAAGGATGAAGGGCTTAACGATTATCTCCATGACCTAGAAAATATTGTCTAAAGGTTGTCGACGAAGGTAGTTTGGAGGAGAAACCAAAAAGAAAACAAAAACAACAGAATAACTTGTAAATCTCTCAGTAAAACCTAACGTCAACCTTAGTTTCCCGTGAGCAATTCTGTAACCAATTACCGGTGCTTACAAACTTGAGAAATATCAATAAATTTGACAAAAGAAAATGCACAAGCGTGACGCACGAACAAGAAGAAATCATGAACGCCATCTGAAGGGAACTTTCAGCTCGACAGGGAAACAGCCGTTATTACTTCAAATGTTTCAGTGATTCTTCGGAGCAAACGACCCCGGAGTGCTTCCGTCACTTTCTCGGAAAAACACGTCAGGTAAAACTCGAGACTCCGTTCAACTTAATCTCAAAGTTTTCCCGCTTGCTCTCCCTCACCAACAAATTGCACTGTCAGCGAATCTTACAATGCCATCTGCCCCTTTCTCTGCCTTAATTTCCATTCGCCTTTCAATCCATCTTTTTCCTCATTCTTTACTGGGTTTTGTTTCCTTTGAAGCTTTCAAGTATGGCAAAAAAAAAAAAATTTGTATTTCTTTTCATTTATAAATACAGGCTCGCAGACGCGCTCTCTCTCCCTCTCTCTCCTAGACGTGGTTATACACGGTGCATATGTATGTATGTATGTATGTATGTATGTATGTATGTATGTATGTATGTATATGAGGGTGTATGTGTATGTATGTATATAGTATGTGATCTAATGGTTACATCTTCCAAAAACTCATTTATCTATATCACAATGACCTCATAACCTCCTTATATCCTCATATTTTTTAGATATGCTTACCAAAAGTAGCCTTGAATCCAAACGGGAAATATGTGAAGAGGCTCACGAAAGGAACTGACCCAAAGCATGTTATCAAAAGTGAGGGGTCGCTTAGCCCACAACGCAACAGAGATGCTGAAGAGTTTTTTACAGCTAGTATGAACATTACCTACCGCATTCAAATACATTCACTAGATCCGAAATAGATCCATGCTCCCCACCGTACAATAAAAGTTACCTGCTTTTTTGCTCTCCTGGCAAAGTTATATATAGAATCTATCAGTCCCAGTCACCTGAATCTTGTACCTTTAAAGGTGTGCATAGGTAAGAATCACTACACAGAAGGAGAGAGCATTTGTCTCCCCTTGGGATTCCAAGGTTGCAGTAATAAGCGAACCCAAAAAGCTTCAGAAAACAAAGAAGTTCGGAGAATTTTGTCGCTATATACAGTGTATATATATATATATATATATATATATATATATATATATATATATATATATATATATAAAATATAATTATTTGTACAAATATATATAAAACTAGCAAAGGGACATCCAGGAAAATGCATTAGTACCTATAATCACAGTTTATTGAAGCAGACGGCGTTTCGCAATGCATGTGTGTGAATATTTGTGCGAATAGATACACAAGCCCTCCCTCTCTCTCTCTCTCTCTCTCTCTCTCTCTCTCTCTCTCTCTCTCTCTCTCTCTCTCTCTCTCTCCCCCGCCACACGAGGGACACAAAGGGTTTACCTCAGCACAACGCAACACAATCTACTTGAAAGTAAAGCAAAAACGAGCAAACACTTCCCGGAAACAATAACTTCAGGAACGTCATCCTTTCCAATGCATTCGCGCTGTGTGTGTGTGTTCTTGCATCCATACGCGTCTCTGTTGTTTTGGTATCCACAACAAATTACTTTTAAAAATAAATCCCCAAAGATTACACCAGAATAACATAAATACTGGTGACCAGCACTGGATATTAGAGTTAGAGATCTCGTACTACAAAATGTGTGGAAATGACTCACATTTCCGTTTATATAAATAGAATCTTGCCGTTTTCTTAGCAAACATAACTTATAAATGTAAATGCACAGCTGATTCAAAGAAGGATTAAGCACCAATTCAAACGACGGAGCGAAAAAGTATTTTCTCTTTTGGTGGTCTGACATGCAAAGAATACACACACTCAGAAATATTTGTAAATAAATAGATGTACATATAAATATACATCTCCTGAAATGCCAATATGTAGACAAGGCTACAAAAAAAGATCCTACATAAAAAAAAAGCTGTTTCAATAAAACTAAAGTTCCTCCTCGTCCAACTGGCACATTAGAGATGACAGCTGATATTTTCATAAGTCCGAATTAGAAATGAGGTGAATGATGGAACTGGTTATAGTTAACTTTAATATTCATAAATCAGAAAGATAGATCTTGTACTCTCAGTGAGATGCCAGAGGAAAATTTCATTAAATCAATTCTTTGCACTTTTGTTTAAATTACCCCCTTTCATCTAGGGTGAAAACATAAGGGCATAATACATCTGCCACATTAAATTTATTCACAGCGCGCTAAAAAGTTATACAATTATGAGAATGAGAGTAAAATTGGCTTTTTTTTTTTATTAGTTAAGACCAACTTTCCTTTTATCCCTTTATGACCACACCCCAGCAACGCTTTTCTGCATGTTCTTCTGAAAAGAATGAGTCTAGTTTTATAATAAAAAAAACTTTTGTAAGCAAATGAATATCAGTCGAAGGCATTTATCAACCTGATCCACTGACGTCAAAAGAAATACGTAAATTGTATAAAATTTAGAAAGGTAGCTGATATGTACAGGAAAAAGGTAAACCAGATTTATAAACGGAGTACCAGACCTCACCCACAAATGTGAATGCGGCTACACCTTTTTGCACCTGTAAGGTGTCGATTTTTGGTTTCCAACAGTTTGTATGTTTGCACTGTCACCCTCCCATATGTATTGTGAATTTCTACCATTATGTATCAGACCTTCGATATTGTCTTAGAAATAAAGCCACAATCGGTCAGGATTTAAACTAAGTCTTTCATTTTTCCTTGTGGTAATCTTCTATATATATAAAAGAGAATGTTTATATATTTGTTTGTCAACTATAGAAATCCGAACCCAGATAAAATTTTGCACACGGCCTCTATGTCACCCCAGAAAGGTTTATAACTCAAAATCAAATCCCTACCCCGTGACAGACATACAAACACAGACAAAACAAATGAAATTTTCGTTTTAACGTCACCTTTTCCTTCAGTTTTCTGGGTTTATTCTCATTTTTCACCTGACACTCCACCATTTTTTCCTGGCGCTGCCAGACGTATCATTAACCTATACAATAAATCCAAATCCCCTATAACATCAATTTTTTACCAGAATTTACGTGAAATTTTATAATAATTTATGAGAATTATCAATATAACTGTTTATTGCGTCAATAAAATCAACACTGACATCGTATATCGGTTTAAATGTGGCTTACAATCATCCTCGCAACGGAAAAAAGTAACAGACCAAATGCTTCTGTGATAGACATACCACCTCATTAAAAAAATTACTCGCAACGAATTTACCACCTTTTTTTTCAGTGTTCATTTTAAGCCATACGTATTCTAAATCATACCTTGCCAATAAAATACAAATTCTGAAGTACCCTGTGGTATTACCATCATCATATCTAATTACTTAATCCACAAAAAAAAACTTCGTAGTTATGGGCACAACTTTGGAGATCAAGAACTATTTCATCGACGAAACGAAACAAATCCATCACTATCTGCGCATGCGTATTAGCGAACTAAATGCTTCTCTGATAAAACTACCCTCTCATTAAAAAATTACTCGCGACGAAAATACCACATTTTTTTCAGTGTTCATCTTAAGCCAAATGTATCTTAATTATACCTTTCCAATAAAATACAAATTCTCAAGTACCTTGAGGTATTACCATCATCATATCTAAGAACTTAATCAATAAAAAAAAACCATGATTTATCGACAATTTCTATATTAGACCATTCAGACTTCATCCTACACTTTCCCTCAGAAACTTCAAAGGAAACTGAAATGCGTTTGTTAAACACGAACAGGCAACGGAAAACAGTTGCAGCTCTTTTCTACGGTGTCTAGAATTACAATTGTGATAATAATTAAATAATTATATAGCCAACGGACACTGTATGTTAAGTAGCTGCTGGCTAAGACCGACATGAACATGTAAGATATTTCGTTTGTTTTTATTCATTCAAATGCGAATTTCTTCATTAATTCGTTCGTTTCTTCTTTTTTTTTTTTTTTACCTCTGGAATTAGCTATAGTGATTGCTTCGTGACGTTACAGTGACGTATTCCTTCTAAAGTCGGTTTAACTGAGGTCTGAAATTAATTATCGTGTAGTTAGGCAATACTAACACCGCGCACACCAACTTCACCATACTACCTCCACCCAACGTTCTCTCTCTTTCTCTCTCTCTTAAGGCATCAGTCAAACAATCTGGAGCGGAAGTTATCTATGATGTTTTTAACTATTGCAAGTAAATTCATGCTTGCAATCTCTCTCTCTCTCTCTCTCTCTCTCTCTCTCTCTCTCTCTCTCTCTCTCTCCACTTCAATCAGATAAGTGCCAGGATATATGTATACATGTACTGTATATATCATGTTTATTTAAAGTAATGAATTCAAGACAGAATTATTAATCAAAGGAAAGAAAAGTATTTTCAATGACAGTACACATACTTTACACGACAAAATAATTCAAAGGGGATGATGGAAAATTTTTCTGAGTTCTTCCACGTTCTTCCAGGAAGCGCCGGGCTGGTCAGCTAGAGAGACATATATATTACATATATATTATACATATATGTGTACATATATATATATATATATATATATATATATATATATATATATATATATATATATATATATATATATATAAACTCAAAATACGCAAGGAAAAGAAACATGTTTCGTCTACTAAGACGTTTATATGTCAGTAGAAACCAGTCAAGGCAAATTTTTTTTTAAGGCAAATTCTAATTATGCATATACACAATATACATAAATACAATACACAATATACAGTATATATACATATATATATATATATATATATATAGAGAGAGAGAGAGAGAGAGAGAGAGAGAGAGAGAGAGAGAGAGAGAGAGAGAGAGAGAGAGAGCACAGGTGTTTGTCACAAAATAAGAAGTTATTTAATAATTAAAATATGAACGACAATTGAACTTATTAAATACCGTCATGCAGTATAATTATTATTATTATTATTATTATTATTATTATTATTATTATTATTATTATTATTATTATCAAAACCTGAATGCAAAAATTTAAAAAACAAAACCTGAAGAAGCAGTGAAGTCATTTCGACGAGACCCCAGAAAATACAAAAATAAATCTGTCTCACGACTCAAGATACAAAATGATGGAAAGTGGTCATCTTCACGATTAACAGCGGTAAGGAAATACGAAATATTAAGCTTGAGGGCCTTCGAAAACCTCACCAAACTAAACACAAGACTTTCTGAGTGAGTGTTAGTATGAGAATAATTTAAACATACAAAATGAGCAAAGAAAGATACAAGGACTCAGAAGGGAGAGAGGAAGAGCTTGAGAAGGATGGCAGACCCCTCAATCTCTGCAATGGCGCGTTTCTTCAAAGTAAGAAAGCGTTCCCAACTAACTGCAAATATCCGTGTTAGCGCTAAGTGGTGCAGGCACACATCACGTCTCCTTGAATACCAAGTACAGATTGAGCGTGTGTTCCAAGATGTCTGGCATCCTGGCAAAACGGGAATATTACTGTTTTTAAATATTTAGCTCTTGGAAATGATTATGTTGGTACCGGCAACGGCATTCTTTCCCGTTATTATGAAATTCTTGAAATGGATCAACTCAGCTAATAAGCATAACTAATGAAAACACATCAAACCAATCATACGAAGAGCACTGAAATACATTCACACAAGGAATACGTAGTCATTACAACCATCACAAGTTTTCGAGTCAGCTGCGGGAATACTTAAGCTACATCACTTTTTCCTCAATTTTAATTGAAAACTCAAAACCGATTACACTAACATGCTATCCGTTGACCTGCTTCCTATTATAGCAATTTAATAAATAGGACAACATGCGAGTAAGACCATATAAGGACTTAAACAACACAAACAAACTTATTCATCAGGTAACAAAGCCTGTAGTTTGGACTCAAGTCAATAATCTCAGAGAAAAAGGACACCCAAGGTCGGTATCACGGCATCCGCAGAGTGTTCCACGACAGATCCTACAACCCCTGACATCACGCAAGGAATCCTTTTCAACATGATTTCATGTTACTGGGAAAAATGGCGTCCCTTGAACGTTGATTCTAATGTCTCATTGTCAACAATGTCCAGACTTATAATCTGATTAAATGCTCTGACATCACAAAATTTTCAAATCCAATGTCAAAACCGACCTATGCATGCAGATTCTTTCTCTTGATTAACATTCCTGCCAAGTGCATTCCCGTTTCCTTTTTTTTTTTTTAATCAATACCAGAAGAACAGATTTCCTCCACATTTACACACAAATATTCGGTAGGAAGCCTAAAACCCTTTACTTGTTCAAAATTGCGGGAGCGTATCCTTTCCGTACACCACACCACTGATCTTTCATACATGTATTCAAATTCCCTTTTCTAAGCAAATCCGTACAAAGACGAACCTCTCTTATTTACTACTAACATACTTCGGTTTGTCTCTAGCTTCTCTCCCTGCCGTCGATTGTCTACTCCTTTACCAGTCCAATGAGCACAGATTCTAATACTATTGTCCGGTAAGAAGATTCTCATTCCTTTTCCTTTGACCAATCAAGTGTGGACATTTCCTTTTCATTTACCATTAGTTAACCGAGTTAAAATAGTAAACCTAATTTGCATCTTTACCTCTACCTTTCTCAGCATTTTGATTAATAATGTGTAAGCTTATTCGCTACTGATACATTCGACCCTCACTCCGAAAGGAAACGCTTTCTCTGGACTAGGCCTAAGTTTTGTCAAAAATAGTTACCTTCCACTCAAATGTATGATTACAAATCCTGCTCCCTCTAAAGAACCTCTGAAAAAAAAAAATTGACCCTTTTTAAGGAAAATGTTTACGCTCAGGGTCTCTTCTTGAAGTCAGTAAGTTAATCATGTGAAATTCCTTCCTTCCATTCTTTAGAGGAGCTGTTCAGGTTCTGAACGACAGACTTTCCAATGAAAAAATCATCCCATAAAAGTTGACTACCCATGATGACTGACCTTCGACATGTCACGCAAGGATTCACAGCCCTAAGCCTTTCAGGCAACGTCAAACAATGAATGGCAAGAGGATAAAGACACGGCTATGTTACCAGGGACAAGTAAAAAAAGCTGGCACAACAGTTTTCTTTTACAGAAAACTAAAAGCCCAATATGCTCTTATATATATACATATATATGTATATTTATACATATATAGCTGTATATATACACACGTACACACACACAAAAGTCGTATCATCATGACGTGCAGGTACCTGACTTGATGTTTCTAGTCGTTCTGTACCCTATCCCTCGAAATGACACAAAATATCATATCATCCTAATCACTAAATAGTCTCTCCATTTCTAGAGCATCAGGGACCAATAAAACAAGCCTCAGCCTCGCAAGTCACCGACCCCTCCCCTAGCCTCCGTACTATCACGAGGACACCCAAACCCATCCACACTGCTCCAAATCGACTTGATGGTCCCAGCTTCATCACATAAACACGCCATCTCTCTCTCTCTCTCTCTCTCTCTCTCTCTCTCTCTCTCTCTCTCTCTCTCTCTAGTACGAGGTCCAAATCTACTCTTCCCGTACAAGGACTGGTCTCCATAATCATCATTCCTTCCCTCGTTCTTCCCTATTCCCCTCAAACCAAATCCCACCACTTAAACTGACAACTTCCAAAGACAGTCATTTAGTCATTACTGTGCCCCTCTACTACGCGCCATTTCTCTAACTGGTATTCTTTTTATTGATCTCTCTCTCTCTCTCTCTCTCTCTCTCTCTCTCTCTCTCTTCTCTCTCTCTCTTTATGTATATACATATATATATATATATATATATATATATATATATATATATATATATATATATATATTACAAAATTTTCATCACACGTCTATAAAACATATCACTTTTGTATTATTTCTACAGCAAAATGAATCCACTTACGATGATGGCATGGAAAAAGGATCCTTTATTTTACCAGGTACTCTAAACGCTAGAAAGCACCTGGCCAGTGCGTATCCCTCTACCGCCGAAGAAAATCATCATTTCCCTGATCCCCATAAAATCTTATACGTAAAATTTTCGCTGCATACACAAGGTTGAACTATTTCATGAATATATATAAAAATGTGCCTTGCACAGTTGAAAATAAAATGTCCTTGATTCGAATTCAGATTTATTGCAAAACTTAATCAACAATGCTTGCCCCGTAGGCCACCCCACAGAAAAATACAGAAATCCATCTACAACTTATCGAGACAATGTCAGTAGGCAGACAGAAAACAATAAATAAAGGACCATATTCGGATCAATCTTAAAATACTATCAACTCTTCCTTGTCCCGTACCCAACCACTTCACAAAATTTCATCGAAATCGGACAATTATATTCATATCTACCTGTTAACAAAGACACCCAAACGGACAAAACCAAAATGAATACAAAAGCCCCTCTAGCTTTGTTAGCTGATGCAGGGAAAACAAACACCATCAATTTGCAAGCACGCCTCACTGCAAGGGGAAGAGATGGATTTTGGTATGATAAGTCTTAATAAAACTTCCGATGTCACTCTCATTCTCAAATTAGCGATCTCAATCAAAGCCAGGAATGGGCACACTCATTTGACATCATCTGCTGCCATAAAGATCGATAGCTTCTCAAGTATCCCATTAAAAGCCCAAGTTCCTTGGCATGTCAATTTTTGAGTTTTCAGGCGAAACAGCAACACTCCAGCAGAACTTCTCCATAAGAGGAATTAGCACTGTGGCAAACGTTAACAAACTTGGTATCTACTGTATGTCCTCGATCATTTTAACCTTGAGTTATGCTTCCCTTCGCATACCTAAAGTGGCTAGGAAAGTAGCCACGATTGTTCATGAGATGGGAAGCCTTCAACAAACCGTAATTAGCGAGTGCTCTATTCATTCATTATCGCACCGAATAGACAGCAGTAGACCCCTGAATTTAAGACCCTCACACCCTCGCCATAAATATAGTTCTTTGTTTGTTGATTCTCCAGTACCATATTCTACCAAATTTCATAGACCGAGAGGTGGTAAAGCTCCACTCACAATTTAAGGGTCACAATTCATCAAGTTATCGCCCTCATTCGAAATGTGTGCATTTCAGGCAGACAAGACCATAATATTCTTAAAGATGAGGTCTGGAGATACAATTAGTCAAAACAAGATAAAAAAAAAAAAAAAAAGGTAGCGCCCAGAAAATCTGATAGTATAGTGATTGGATCCAAATTAAAGGAAGCTAAGACGAAGTCTCCAAAACAGATGGGAAGTAGACGAAATAATTGTCGGAGCTACTCAAACTCAAACCCACACAGCTTACACACACACACACACACACACACACACACACACACACACACACACAAACAATTAAAACTATTTTAAATTTTAAGCTAAACATAACAGATAACACTGTTGACTGTGTCCCATCACAAAAACGCATTCGATTCTTACAGTGAGTAACATTACAGATGCTTTATCAATTGTTATTCAAGATTTCTACACAATCAGCAGGATATCGATCTGCACAATCACATATAAATATACATAATAAGTATGTATGATGCATTAAGTCATAAATGGACAAACCGAAGCACAGACAAGATACCAGAAGACTAGGAAATGAACACACACCAACCACAAAGGATCCACAGAGCTCATTTCTCCCTGCGCCAGAAGTAACCTTCATTTATTCGGATCCAAATCCGCCGGTGGCCCTTTGTCCAAGCTCTCCGCAATATGACTGGACGCCACTGGTGCAGCAGCAACTCCCTCAAAACAGTCTTACAAATGCTAATATAACGAGGTGAATAGATATCTACAGAGAACACATCATTTCAGAAGACATACGAGAGAGATACACAGAATGACAGACTGAGACAAAAAGTAGGTATCGGTTACAAGGTGAATTCTCGAAAATGATCAGCGAACGCCAAATGTACCAAATATTCTCATTCGGTCCGATGAAGCAAACAACATCCTATAAAATATAGTCATTGTACTTCAAAGGTCTAGCGAAATGAATCAACAAGCATGAATCGTTAGAGCTTGTGCCGTGGCTAATGAACCCATTTGTGACCTCAACAATTACCTCATCCCACAAAACAGCAACGGCAGGTCGAAACAGCAAGGATCTTCATGATATGAAAAGCAGCAGTAATTCATGGGAATTTAACACGACTAATTACTACTGAATGAGAATTTCCTACGAATTCGCGCACACCTGATAATTCGGAACGCCACATAATTCCCCAGAGTCACCTGAAAATTGGACGACTACAACGATATCGATCAATAACTTAATTACTAAAACCATCATCATCATCATTATCATCACGCGAACAAATTATTAACTTGACGTTCCGGAGACACAATGGTCGCCTAATAAGGGGATTTGTTTAGATTTTCACTATACGAAAGTACTGCATTTCGATCTGTTGAAAATGTCAGGTTCGCATTTTCAAGATAACAAGTTTTGACAATTTTTTTTATAATTACTGAATGATAATCACTCTTCTAATCCCACCATTCATTCTTTAGCTGTCACAACCCTGCTTGAGAGGTATATTACAAGTTAAAATGGGGTAGACATACGCCTGCCCTAACGCATCTAAATACATTTATGAGTGAATGCGCGTGTGTGCAAATGTATGACCCAACCCTTAGTAACACTTAGTTGCAAACATACATACATACATACATAAATACATACACACACCAACAAGTGATTGTCTAGGGTGGCTGAGAGATGCTGGATAGGGGAATAGAAGGGACAGCGCTTGTGTCAGGAAGAGAGGCAGCCGGTGGGAGCCTCAAATGTGTAGTCCAAGCACTGAGTGGGTTGTGATTGATAGAGTGGGTGTGATATAAAGTGTACACGGTTCAGGAACAGAAAAGTGATTGATAGAGTGGGTTGTGATAGAAAGTATACACGGTTCACGAACGGAAAGGTGATTGATAGAGTGGGTTGTGATAAAAAGCATACACGGTTCACGAACAGAAAGGTGATTGATAGAGTGGGTTGTGATAGAAAGTACACACGGTTCACGAACAGAAAGGTGATTGATAGAGTGGGTTGTGATAGAAAGTATACACGGTTCACGAACAGAAAGGCGATTGATAGAGTGGGTTGTGATAGAAAGTATACACGGTTCACGAACAGAAAGGCGATTGATAGAGTGGGTTGTGATAGAAAGTGTACACGGTTCACGAACAGAAAGGTGATTGATAGAGTGGGTTGTGATAGAAAGTAAGAACAGAAAGGCGGTTCAGAAAACAGAAACAGGCGATTGATAGAGTGGGTTGTGATAGAAAGTGTACACGGTTCACGAACAGAAAGGTGATTGATAGAGTGGGTTGTGATAGAAAGTATACACGGTTCAAGAACAGAAAGGCGATTGATAGAGTGGGTTGTGATAGAAAGTGTACACGGTTCACGAACAGAAAGGAGTAAGGGTGAAAAAGAATGTTCTAAGAGTCTGATCCTGTGCCGGGCTAGGTTTAAGGCCGAGAATGGCTGACTGCGCTTGCCGATTTGAATGCAAAAGTATCGTGTGGAAAAAATTTACAGCTAATAGCTTCGGGGCTCCTGTGGAGAATGAGAACTTTGTTTTATTAGAATACACTCCGAAAAGGATTTGACTGTTGAGGATAAGTGAGGTCACAAATCCTGTCTGCTGATGTAACCTTACACTTTGACTACAGAGCGGGAGATGTTTAAACATCGTCATCAAAAACTTACAAGAACAATTTAAAAAGGCAACAGTTCCCAAAATCTCTCTCTCTCTCTCTCTCTCTCTCTCTCTCTCTCTCTCTCTCTCACACACACACACTCACACAAGAGAACTTGACTCATGGGACATATGGGAAATTCCTAACAAGCAGACATCAGGAAGCAGCACTGTCACCGGGAGTTAAAAAAGATCCTGTCAGTCGAGCAACAGCTTCCCTGGCGGGCAATCGAAACCACCAAAGGATCACTTGGCTGGGGGAAGAACCCATCCCCTGGGGAACATCAGTAGCGAATCTTGCAATATTAAATTCTTTCCATTTCAGTCAATTAAAGACATTACTGGCCTGCGAATAGGTTAAACTGAGAATTTAAAAAAATTAACAGACATATATAACATTTAAACACACAATACAGCTTGTCTTCCAATCGTTTTAGTTAAGAAACACTCGAGCTTCTCCTGTATTTGGACGGGTGACCGAATAAGAAAGGCAGAAGGAATCACCATGAAAGCTCCAAGTTACAGGCTTGATGCAAGAACATGCAGACTACAATATTCTAACTAATAAATGGAGGGATTCTATATATATAAATATATATATATATATATATATATATATATATATATATATATATATATATATATATAAAATATATATTATATATATATATATATATATATATATTATATATATAGTGGTTTTTGGCCTCATATATATATCTTCTTCAAAAGGGGTATATATCATATATATTCATATTGTTGGTTTGATTGATATATAATGTATATATATATATATATATATATATATATATATATATATATATATATATATATATATATATATATAAGAATATAAGAATATACTTTCACACATAATTTGATGGAAGCTTGTGGAAAGAAATTCCACATCATCAAGCAACTCAAGTACCTAAATAGAATGCAATTCTGCATCGCGTTTATTTAGCAAGCAGTCTCAATCCACAGGACATTTTCTCGGTTTAACTCCACACCTTCATTACAACATTTAACCGAATCTAAACATAACAGAATTCTTTCCTATTCTATGGTTTTCCTCCTCTCCACGTCAAAACCTGCTCCATCGTTTTGCTTCAGATGCCTCCATGCCACTATCTCGGCGTTTCTCTAAATTTCTCCCAGTTTCAGGGTTTCCCACTTCACTTACTGTACAGGTGGCAAACAATTCATGGCAACAGCACCCATCGTTTTTTTCCAGTCCATTCAACCAGACTTCATTTCTACAAATTAGATTCGGCTTATTAGTTTATGAATAATCTAATACTGATATTTTTCAACATTCAACGATTTCCCTTAGCAGAGGTGGCTCCCAAAAAAATACTGTACAAGATAACGCTCACTACCACATTCATACTATAAGTACCGAATCCTGGATGAACACCCCCCTACGGAATACGTCTACAGCACTAGCATACATGGAAGGGATAATCTCAGATGCCCGTCGAACCCCTTCCACGTACTTCACCATTTACCTCTACCATACATGCACTCTCTAGCTCTGGACGTAGAATACCTTCCATTCCATTACCTATTTCAATCCACATGCACACACAAACACACACACACACACACACACACACACACACATATATATATATATATATATATATATATATATATATATATATATATATATATATATATATATATATATATATATATATATATATATATATATATATATATCTTATATAGAAGCCACAATGAGAAAATTTTCATGACACTAGTTTATTAGAAACCTAATTTTAGAGCTCTGACAACTAAAATGCCATCGTTAATTCCTACTCCATTCGAAAGAAACTTCGTCAGACCTTAGCCTCAAGATCCTTCAGCAAATGCTCGAACGATATTGACATGGACTTGGAGTTACGTTCTTTAGGCAGTGTTTATAATTCAGCTGTTTTAACAGGAAATTTACTGATACATGCATAAGAAGAGAGCTCCAAAAATTACTGTTTCCAAGACCTACAATTGCCACTGCAAACAGAGGTTTTGTGCTTTCCATACGTTTGTTGTCAAGACATGTTTCAATCTAGAGGAAATTTGATAAAGTTACTGAAGGAATTTTTCCATCAATGAAACATCAGACTCATTTTTAAACTTAAGTCCGCATGGAAAAATTTCTTCAAGTCCAAGAATGCGAGACCAACTGCGCTGCGGTCATCCATTTTTTTATAAGTGACATTAATGCAATGCAATGAATGTGGGAAAATCTCAGGGGCAGTTCAGGATTCGCATCTTCGAATATGTAGGAAGATCAATCAGGACGAACAGGCCATTAAGCATACGTGGTTTAACGACATTCGATAAAACGCTAGAGAATAATTACGACCCTTCATCTGCACGTCGAATGAAATGAAGCTTGGAGTGGCTAAACCTCACTGTAGTAACAAAAGGTTTGTGAGTTCCTGTGTTTTTGACAATCTCTCTCTCTCTCTCTCTCTCTCTCTCTCTCTCTCTCTCTCTCTCTCTCTCTCTCTCTGTCTGCTTTTAAGTCTTACTTTTATGTATTTACATTTTTCATTTTTATTTTAATCTACTGATCTCAGACTTCTAACATTTTGCTGCTAACTTTTAATAACATCAAATGTATGTTTCCTTATCCTTTATATAGATTTCACTTGTAATGAAACTGATGTCTATCCAATTATTGGTTTCTATCTTCAATGTTCGTCCCCATAAGGAACTCATCAACTGCTTATATATATATATATATATATATATATATATATATATATATATATATATATATATATATATATATATATATATATATATATATACATACTTCTATCACAGGCATGGGATGAGATCGTCACTCAACCCTATTCTGTAGCGCAGCTTAAGAAGAAAGCAAAGGATCCATCAATAACAGACAGAACAATGGTAATTGAGTGCAAAAAAAAAAAAGTAGGAGAGAGAGAGAGAGAGAGAGAGAGAGAGAGAGAGAGAGAGAGAGAGAGAGAGAGAGAGAGTCACAAATATTCCAGGTCACGGGAAGGCGAAATCGCAATATCCTGCCTATACTATTGCAGCGGTACTTTGTGACTGCCCAGTTGCCAAACGTACGATATCACCAAACAAGTCGCGTACATTATTATTGTATCGTTTAAGGAGTTAAAACAAGAATAAATAAAAACAAAGTTATCAAATCGTGCAAATGAAATGTTGTTACGAGAAATAATAAAACAGTAAGAAAAAAATGCCCATAAACTGACTGAAAACATTTAATATTTACACAATCTAAATCATAGCTGTCAAACAATATTTGAAAGTATGCATTATATCTTGGTAATGCATAGAAATACACACACACACATGTATGTATATATATATATATATATATACAGAGAGAGAGAGAGAGAGAGAGAGAGAGAGAGAGAGAGAGAGGCACTGAAAAATTCCTACCAAGCGATGCACTGACTAAACACACTGATGATCTGTACCTTGTTTTCCGAAACATTACAACCTTCATACAAAATCTTCCGCTTCTACGAAAAGTACCGACATTATTTCCACAAAATCTGTGCAGTCCTTTGGTGCTCCCAGCATCCCAATAGTTAAACAAATAGGTGGATTTGTGCAAATGGAAATTAAAGCATTATTCAGTTGGGAAAAGACGCCTCCAATAATAAGGCAACTTCAAGGTCTACAAATACCAACCACTGGTTTCTGATTACTACTGTCCCCTATAAAGTAGCAATAGCATTAAAATAAGTATAAAATAAATGGTAAAACTAGAGTCAAATACGGCGACATATAATTCTTATACTGTTCTTTTATGGGTTGTTAGAATATCATATTAAAATAACCACTGAAAAGTAATGTACAAATATGAATGCGTAAATGTCAAAATTCACATGTTATCCAAACTGGTCATAACAATTAGAAACCTATGAAAATGCCATGAAGAGATACAAAGGTATATTTAGGCTAATTTCACAAATCTGTCTTGGTAACCAGAACCTTCACCTTTGGTGAAACTTGATTTTTAAGAAATATTAAAAATTTCCAATAACTGGCCCTCAGAGTCTCCATTTCGTAGGCACGACAGTGAGGCCATCACCCATTTACCTCCAAAGTATTTTCCCCACTGGCATCCTGTACCTACTGGGATAGGCGAGTTTTCCTGTGAATTTTAAGCGACTTCATGCAGAATCTTGAACGCACCACCCCAGAGCAATCATACAAACATAAAAATATTCAGCTTTTGAGACTACTTAAAAAGCTTTTTTGATACCTTCTCGTGAACTATACTGAAAACCTAAACGGTGACACTACAGTTTACAGTGGAGATGTATTCCTATTGACTAACACCTTATAATTCGGCAAAATTCAAGTAAAAAAAAAAAAGTTACAAAGCCAGATGAATCAAGAGAAGAAAGTTTACATATGGAACTTGTTTAAAGATCCAGGTGTGCTTGCTCATATAAAAGTGAACAATTAAAGGTGAATGCGTGTTTCGACTGTGTACTCCTAGTTAATCGTGAAGGCACAGCCGAATGATACAAGAATTAATGGAATAAAAGTTAATCGCGCGAATAATGCAGTTAACTGTGGACGCTCTCACGAGAACAGTGAAAATGTAAACGAACATAAAAAATATCCAGACAGTTTCATATGCAGACGAGAAGTTAAAGTGGTGACACCGCAATCACGAAGCTGACAAGGCGGTCGAGATGCAATTTAGTTCATAATTCTAGTTTCCTGCAAACACCTTTTACGGTCTCATAATGGCAATCATGTGAAACAAAAGTTAAGTAGATCCAAATGTTCTACAGAGAAGAATTTTTGGATCCTAAGAAGCACATCGTATTCATCAGACAGGCAATGATTGTTGAAAACACAGGAGAATGATTTGAGTGTTTACTTGGAAAAAAATTAAAGAGAGTAATTAGATACAAGTGCAAGAATTTCTAGAGTTATGGAAGGCATCCATGTTTGATTTCCACAGAGCAGCTATGGACTATAGTTCACAATAACTGTAACTCTCTCTCTCAAAGAGCGATTTGACATTTAAGAATTTCACGTACAAGCCTAAAAGTTACCACTAAAATTTAAAACTTAAAATTGCAAGTTTCTTTTCTTATGAAGACAAAATACTTCATTAAAGTGTCTCTCTGGGAATTTTTCTGAACGTTTAGCATCTTTCCCGTAACACCGTTCCTTCAATAATCTTATGGGACTAACACACCAGGCTACCCAGACGCCTCTTTCCAGTCTTCTTCAGCCTCTTTTTTCACCCTCCTAAACCAATTTTCGTTCAACACCTGGCGGACCCATTCCTATAAGATGTATCCTTTTTATCTGTTTTCCACTCAATTTTATTCAGCCCTCATGTTCAATGCAGCTAAACCCCTATTCTCCATCCGTCTTCCACCCAGGTATTTTCAACAGCTCCCTGGCAGACCATTCTTGAGACGCACTCCGTTCCGCCAGCTACGTTCCTCTCCCTTCAGACACATCTGTCCCATTCCTCATGAACCTCAAATCGTTCAACCCTCTGCTTCCTTATCCCATCGACACCAATTTTCACATCTCCTCCCTTGCCTTCCTTCTCTGGAGCATTCTTTTATCGCCATCCTAAGTCTTATCATCAACTCTTTATACATTTGTAAACACCGGTTCTCTGTTTCCGTTCCAGTTCCCGATCCCGTTCTTTTGACCACCTTCATCTCGAAATGAACAATGGGTCGTCCCAAAAAGAACAGCGCACAATAACGATAAAACAAATATTTCTTTTCTTTGTAAACAACGGACAATCGTGGTGAATAAAAAAGTACAAATTTGATTACGGAGACCTTTTCACCATTCGGGCCGCTTTTCATTCATAAAGTTTTCAAAGCTTCTCAATATTTTTATCTTTCTGCTTAATAACTGTAAGCCTTTATTATCTTGGATTCTCTCTCTCTCTCTCTCTCTCTCTCTCTCTCTCTCTCTCTCTCTCTTATTAAAAGGGTACCTAAAAATACAACGTACGAAAGTTATTTTTAAAAATATTCAAAACATGACCATACAAAGACTGTACTGAATATGTTCCACTTAACATCTTGCAGTACCATTAAATAAAACGGGAAACTCTGAACAACCTATAAAATTACAAATACAAACAACAGAACTATGGAAAATGACACGATCAAGGTGATAGTACTGTAAATACAGGAATTCTATGGTGTGCGAATGTAGTGTCCCTAAGGGTATAACATTAAAAATATAAAAGGTATCATGAAGCATATACTTGGGAATTATGCAATTCTTATGAAACATTTCAAAATCATAAAAGTCTAACTACTGTTCGAGAACCGAATCTGTACACACCCGTTTGCAGAAGAATGGAAATATTCATGGTATTTCAATGGCTTAGAGAGAGAGAGAGAGAGAGAGAGAGAGAGAGAGAGAGAGAGAGAGAGAGAGAGAGAGAGAGAGAGAGAGAGAGACTTATAACCAATGCAACTTTAATAGTCGTTCTGAGGCTTTCCATCTTCCACTGTCTCCAATCTAGCCGGGGCTTGCCTGTTTGTTTTCTTCTCCAGTCAGTCCGCTTGCATTCCTGAATCTGTCTTTCCACATTTTCATAGCATTCAGGCTAAGAGCAGGGCTGGATGGAATTCCTAAGCAGCCACCACATAATACTTACCGTAGAATAAACTTTTGGCAAAAGGCATTTCCCCGATGAATGATTGCTTCAATGTCGACAAGCGCCTCTTCTGCAACAGGAATTTTCTCCAGGAAGCTCACTGACTTCTAACTATTAATGACTCCTTTTATTTAGAGCTTGCACATATATGCTTACACAAGCTTCAGAGGAAACTTTTCAAAATATTAATACAAGTGAAAAATTCTTGCGATTGCCAAAAAATTATTTAAAAAAAAACACGGGAGAAATTGAAAACAGAAAAACCTTACGGGCTGCTGAAGAGCAACAGTCCGTGCCAGCACAATGCCCTTAATCTGGACGGATAAGTAGAGAAATATCCAAACTCTGAACTACTCGTGACCGCTAACATGAAGCAACCCCACAACAGACGTAACGTGTAAGCTTAGATTTTTTCTAAATAAATAAGTCACGCTTTGATATGAAATTTTGTTCTCCCTTTCTTTTTTTTTAGTATAAAAAGGAGTACATGAATCTGCGGAAAATGTATTATGTATGTAATTTGTAGAAAAATCTCCAAAACAAGATATACACAAATTTATTGGAAATTGACAAAAAAAAAAAAATACCTTGTATACGACACTGGGAAATAAATTATTCGAGGTCAGCACAACTACTGAGGGTTAATGAGTACCACAAGGTGAGTAAACAAGAAAACTAATGTAAAATGAGCGAACGCAACAAGCAAAAAGGCGAGGGTAAGGCGAACAGCAGGCAGGAATTCGTGAATGATGACCCACTGACAGGTAAGGCAGCTCTAGCCACACACGACCATGAATTAATCTCGGATACAACCTGAAACCTGGGCGTGGCAAGTTCGAGGCTCTCACGAAAACTACTCGATAAGTCTGGCGCCTTTCAGCTGGGGCAAAACTATTTTCGATTTTGGCTTTATAAATGAAATACTGGTGTACCCCATGAATAATAAAGTAAGGCGTGAGGAGTGACTCATCGAAAGCACAGCTGAGAATAACATAACAAAGGATCAGGTACGACAGAGAGCGAGAAATAATTGATGATACAACTTTCGGAAGGACAAACAATGTAAATGTTTTCAGGTATGTATGATCGATGCACATATTGACTTGTTCTAGCCTTCACATGCATGCATGTGTGACTTTTGAGTAAAAGGCGAAAGATCTTGCACTCCATTGTTTCACTTTCTTCGTGGTCATAAACCCTGTTTATATATATATATATATATATATATATATATATATATATATATATATATATATATATATATATATATATATATATATATTACACGCACACACACATATATATGTATGTATATAAATGGATGTATGTATGTGTGTCTGTGTATGTATGAAAGTTTGTATGTATCAGCATAACTCTGAAACGCATTAAGCAATTTTAGCCAAACTTGGTATACACATGACTTACTATCTGGAAAAGAATACTGTGGGGGTAAGACATCACTGGCACCAAAGGGGTGGGGGTGGGAGGGGGTGACATGTAAAAATAAACGAAAACGACGGATATTAGTGTCTAAGCCATAGTTTTCGAGGTCGTTGAGAAGAATAGTGATACTCCCGATGCCCCTTAAGTCCAAGTTCAACCCGATAGGAATGGTGGGTGAGAAGAGGTGAAATATAAATGTCAAAAATGCTGGGCAATGTAATTGAAGCAACTATCTAACAGAAGAGAGAGAGAGAGAGAGAGAGAGAGAGAGAGAGAGAGAGAGAGAGAGAGAGAGAGAGAGAGAGAGAGTTGTATAATTCTTTAGAGGTGAGTTTCCTACGTTCCACGTGATGGTCTTAGTACTTAAAACCACAAATTATGAAAAAATCCGAGAAAGTGCGGAAATAAAAACATCACGTGAGCTGAATTTTTAACATATTTTTACCTAAATTTGCTAAAACCGCTGACTTTCCGAACCTAGCAGAAAAATGTAAAAAAGTTGAAACCGGGGAATGAAGCTTCGGAGGAAAAATTAAAAGCACGCTTCCATTAAAAAAAATTGCCTCATTTATTTCCCTTCAGTTTTTAAACAAAAATCGTCATGAGGCACTAACAACCGCTTTCAACACAGAAGTACCTATGATGAAATAATAGTATGAACATAAATACGCGTGAAACAAACACGGTATCTAGGGTAAATGTCATGACTACTCTTTCTAGCTACCCAGAAAGTAACAGAGAAGTGCTGACTTCATGTGAAGCCCATTTTCGACATTAATGAACCAGAATGACTAAGCTATCACGGCAACGGCCTTGCCCTAATCTTATTTTAAATTCGCTAAGCAATGCCGCCGGCAGAATTTCACGCAGTCCATACCCACTCAATATCCATCCATAACGTTCTTTGTCACGGAGCTCATGTTGTGAGAAGGGCAACGATATACTCTTCGTTTACCACCTAACCCGTATGACTGGCGAGTGCTACGAAAACACGAAACATGAACCAAATGAAAACGTCAAGGCTAAGGCCGCTGCAACTGCGTCGTTGCTCGTTCAGCTCGTTCGTTAACCTTTCGAGACTCGCATCACATCGATTTTGAAAACAAGAAAAATCAATTTCCAAAATAACACTTTTTTCGGTTAAAGTGATGCTGATGATGAGTGACTGGGAAACTTCCTACAAGAAAAAATGACGAGCGTATAATTTCTGTATACACACACACACACATATACATCTACTGGCAGGATTATAAATCTTCAACGTCACGAAGTGACTGGTGTAATTTAATAAGCCATTGGATAGAAAAACTATCTAGCTTTTAAACCAAGAAAAAAAATTGCAGCTTTAAAAATTTGACTTTTGCACAACGAAAGTACTTACTGCATAAAAAACTTTAAACCGAAGACGCGATGCTATACCTGAATGTTTTCGCAGGAAAAAACTCAAACAAGTAGAGCAACAGACTCATAATCTTGGCATGGGAGAAAAGGGAAGGTCAGAAGGAATCAATATAAATTAAGTTACGTAATGCAACTAAGTATTTACCATTACAAGACCAAGATCATGCAAAAATTTTTAATAATATAAATTTAAAATAAAAATAATGACGCCAGACCCAGCAGAAATATAACAACAATAAAAACACACTGCATCATAACACAAATCCACATATCTCCTCGCCAGTGACAGACGAAACAAATCGAATGCCACAAACGAAAACATATACCAAGGGATTATCCCGAGGTGTAAAGTAAATTCTCTCTCTCTCTCTCTCTCTCTCTCTCTCTCTCTCTCTCTCTCTCTCTCTCTCTCTCTCTCTCTCCACAGACGGCACTGAAGCCCCTTCTCATCCAACACCATGATCGATCTACAGTTTGGAGCGCTGTTGCCGATTTCAACTATCATTCGAAACTTAACTCTCCTAAATTTAAATTTACCACAATATCATGCTTCCAACTGCTTTGCCCATCTTCGAAGAAGCGCACTATTATTATTATTATTATTATTATTATTATTATTATTATTATTATTATTATTATTATCTCTCTCTCTCTCTCTCTCTCTCTCTCTCTCTCTCTCTCTCTCTCTCTCTCTCTCTCAGCCAATGCAGACCACAATTAAAAATTTGTTCAAATACTGAAGGCAAAATTCGACGGTGACCAATTCTTATCTGACTTTAACCTCTGAACATGACCTCAGCCTTGCCCATTGCAAATCGGCTTCATTACTTGAATATGCATGCCACAAAGCATCTACTTCATATAGTTCAAAAGTTATGTTTAAAACATACATACATACACATATATATATATATACGTATGCGTATGTGGATTATACACACATATATCTAAATATATACATATACATATTAATGGTGCCTTTTAAACTTTTGTTCAACTACTGCAACAACAGTGTGACTACGATACTCTAAATCCACAGGCATATTCATTAGCAGGTATGAATATAAATTGGAATGCAGTACACTGACCAAAAATATTAACTGCAACATGATAAGCTTGTACACAACGTGACAGTTAACAAGTATAAAAGACTGGCAATTTGCAATTGGAAATCTTATAAAAATTTCTGAATGTATTCCTAATGCTCAGTAGTAAGATCGCAGATAACAGACATGTAAAAATTTTCCTCCCTTTTTTTATAAATCGATGAAAGTATCATTACCATCCTAAATTTTTCATTCTGGTCAAAACTGATAACTCCAACATTCATAAAAATTTCCCAAAGAATTTATATATACCTGGTTCAGGTCATATGAACACAGGTATACATTAAACATTCACCCGTCGCTCCATACAAAACTTTGGGGACTGGTAATATTATACCAAAAAAATATTCAAGGAATATTAAAACCTCTATATCGGAAAAAATGCAGATGCTTTACCCGGTATGCTCTTATCAAGAGCATACCTTTGTCTCTGGAGAGAGAGAGAGAGAGAGAGAGAGAGAGAGAGAGAGAGAGAGAGAGAGAGAGAGAGAATATCGGCTGATGAACATTTCTATTTCTGTGGGGATATCCTGATGCCCTGTCGAGGCCCTCCTATCTTTAATTATATGATGGTACACCGATGCATATTTCTCTCTCTTCTACTTACCGTCCAGGCTTAGACCCACAACAACTGAATGAACGATAGGTAGCGGTGCATATTTCATTACCGAGGTCAACAGAAGCTGTATGGGTTAAGGCCATGTGGCCAGGATCTTGTCCGGGCTCACCTTGTTAACCAGAATCCTACCAATACACTACGAGAGAGAGAGAGAGAGAGAGAGAGAGAGAGAGAGAGAGAGAGAGAGAGAGAGAGAGAGAGAGAGAGAGAGAGAGCATGCACATCCAGCACACCATTTCTAATTTTACTTTCCATTCCCGACCAAAATACAAAATACAAATATTTTCCTGATCCCTGTTCTTGCTCAAGCAGCGCACTTCAGTTTCCACTTACCTATTCTTCCCCTCCCTCTACCCACAGCCTTTTCTCCCTCTTGCTCTTGGTCCCCTTCGGTTTGACTATTCGCTTTCTTTGGGGTCCCTTTCTCTCCTTTGTGCTCTTTTCTTCTTTGTTCTCACTCGACACTTTCCTGGCATTCCATTCCCCCCTTAACCCCTCCCACATTACAAGTCTGTGCGTTTGTACATGACTGGGTGTTTTTGCTTTACGAGGCATCTCCTTTATATACTGTATGTGCTTTGTTCCTCTCGATACTGAAAATCCAAAAATTCAGGATCAAAGGATATTTTTCCCTCCCGTACATAAGCGAATGCAAATTCTTTGCTTCCTCAATGGGTTGCGCACATTCTCTCTCTCTCTCCCACTCTATACATACATACATACTTACATACATACATACATACATACATACATACATACATACATACATATATATATATATATATATATATATATATATATATATATATATATATATATATATATATATATATATACATATATATATATTATTCCTGTCTTAATATGTAAGGGTCTATAAAGTTGTGGGTGATTTTGTGATGTAAATATTATATACATATATATATACGGTATATATTTACATCAGAAAATCACCTACGACTTTATATGCCCTTACATATTAAGACGGAAATACCTTCAATATCGAGCTCCTTTACTTTGGGAATAGCTTCCACCAAAAGGAACTGTATATAGGTGCATCTGCCCCAGCCACGATTCGTACCTACGCCTTCAAACTTGATACGGAGGTAGACAGTTGACTTATCTCACAGTAAACTGAGAGAGAGAGAGAGAGAGAGAGAGAGAGAGAGAGAGAGAGAGAGAGAGAGAGAGAGAGAGAGAGAGAGAGAGCGCATGTATTCTTCCATGCATTAACGAACCTGAGAACTTAATAAAAACTAAAATAAGCGGAATGCAAAGTTTTTCAAAAAAATTATCTCCGATTCCTGACTATAACTCTAATTTAGTACAACACTAAAGTCCATCTTAATTGGAATAAACCAGTCCTTTACTGCCTCTAAGTTACTATAGCGTGTGTAACAAAATCGTCATCAACGATTGGGAAACAAAATATTACTCAGCCAATATAATAACAACCTGAATATCTTTTAATGATGTTATGATTTTTCACTATAAAATTGTTAACATTTTTTTTAATCAGCGAACATGACGACAGCTGGTTCCTCGCTATTCCGTATCCTATCCTGTGCTCTTTTCCAAAAGGCTCTACCATCCCACCTCTAGCTCCAGGTGCGGCTGCACACTAACGTTCCCACAATCCTCTTCACTACACATGTGGGCCGACCCCCAAATTTTCCACACCCACAACTCTCCCTCTCCCTCTCAAACCTCCTACGGTCACAGAGTGATATCCCAATCTGATGTCAGCCCTTTCCATATTCACGCATCCAATTAAGCAAGCGATGTTCTTCGCAAACTAATTTTGCAGAACCAAACACCGATATTATCAATTCGCCTGATGAGATGAGAGATCGCTCCACTTCTACGGCAGTGCAATTCCTTTCCGCAAAGAGGCGTCGTTAATGAAGGCTAAGATTTAGGGAATCTTTTCGCGATTGTGAGGATGGGTATCCTTCATAATTATACAAATATGTGGAAAGGCCGTATTTTCACATAGGTATAGCTGTTGTACGTACATAAATACAAAAATACAAACTTAACATGTATGTGCCTGCGCGACTGATCATTTTGTACAAACAGTACACACCCACCAGCCCTCAAATTCCAGATCATCAACTGATACTACATAGTATTACTTAAGAGCACAGTTTGGATGTATTATGTATCAAAAAAAAAAAGACTTCCGCTTCTAGTGATTCACGTACATATATTCATATGATAATTCCTAACTAAAGTTTCCTTCCTCTTTTGAAGATATTTTATTCCGCCTGGGACAAAATTAGACTTTTCAGGAATGCATTAGGGAAGCCAATTTATTCTAAGGCTTAGAACGCCTCAGAATTTAACGACACGTAAGTACTACGTTTGGATTTCGGAAAAGCACTGACTAGTAGTGGTGGGCGTAAACCATTATTAGTAATCGATTACATCGATTACTTTTAAAAAATCTCAGTAGTCGATTATATTTCCAAGTAGTCGATTACCGTCTTTTTTTACGAGACAAAACATGTAAATATGTTCCTATTCATGAGCAAAAATGAATAGAATGGCTGAACAGATGTTGATTAGTACATAATTTTGATTTCTGTAAGACACTTATATTTCTTTTAAAAGGATTTTCAAAATTTATTTTGCTTTCTTATTGAAAATAATAAATATGTTCTTATTCAGAAACAAAAATTTATAAACTAAATAGAAGTATCAAGCTTATTTTTTATTTCTTTAAGAGCTACGACGTTTATTTTTCATTCAAAGAGAAGTTTTGTTTTCATTTTCTTATCAGCTAGCTCTTCATATCTTCATGAAAAATAAAGAATAAGAATATTCATCTGTTTTATTTTAGGATAAAGACCCGGGGAATTTTTTTCTTAATTCATTATTCATATAGGCTACGATATTTCCTTGTGTGCATAATGTAATAATAAGCACAATACATATAGGTTTAAACTTGAACTTATTGCCAATGCCAGTCCTCATTTGTTATAATTTCAAGGATTCTTTGTTGAGAGAGAGAGAAATAAACCATAATTGTATAAATTAATACCAAGGACCTCTGGACTTGATTATACTGTACTACTACGTGTAATGTACCAGTTACCTGTGAAAGTAATCGTTAAGTAATCGATTACTGGTCACCAAAGTAAAAAGATGAGTTTTGCCCATCACTACTGACTAGGCGTAACCCCAACAACGGAGCTATACTTTCCTGTCATAGTTTAGTATCTCACCTAGACTAACAAAACTTTCTCCCATCTATATATATATATATATATATATATATATATATATATATATATATATATATATATATATATATACAGTATATATATATATATATATATATATATATATATATATATATATATATATATGACGAGGGAAACCTCTTCCTCACTAACCACACTTTCACAATTACAGTAATATAAAGCATAAACTTCTTGTGAATTCATACTAAATAAAGAAGTTGTGAGTATATAATCTGCCCCTTTTGATATCTCTCTCACCCAGAGAGAGAAATCTAGATTTAGAAAGGCGAGTTGAAGATCTGGAGAGGCAGTGTCTGGAAGACAGTGTGGCCAAAAAAGTGATGGCAGCGACTTTCAAAGGGGATTTGGCCATGGAGAGGAAAGACTGGAGGCAGCTATAAAGGCAGGCAACCTAGACCTGACATTATCAAAGCCATTTTAGATTTGTTAAACAAACCCGCTGGTTTTTAGGAATGGTAGATTTTTTCGCAAGATTATTAACAACTTTGCCCAATTAGCATTACCACTGACAGATATGACAAAGGAAAATGTTAAGTTTGAATGGAGCGATAATTGTCAAAGATCATTTGAAGAACTTAAATATCTTGTGTTAGCTGCACCTCATATACAGCTGCCTTTTGAATTACATACGAATGCAAGTGGACTAGCAGTGGGTAGTGTTCTGATGCAAAGGTACAAAGGCGAGTTACAACCGGTAGTCTATTTTTCTCGTAAATTAAAGGGTGCAGAGTTGAGGGATTCAGCAACTGATAGAGGCACTGGCAGTAGTTTGGAGTGTAAGAAACTTCCATCATTTTCTCTGGGGATCCAATTTTATTATAGTTACAGATCGTCGTCCCCTGGTTTAGTGTTTACACGCAAAACTAAGTGACCAAGAATGTCAAGTTTTGAGATGAGAGATTATTTTTTCGATACAATTTACAAAGCTGGAAAAGCTCATTATGTCCCTGATGCATTATCTAGTCGGGTTTTTCAGGTAATCACCAAAGTTTCTTATGGGGACAATGTTGCAGAATTTTCAGATGTATGATGGAATCCTTTACTGAACAAAATTTAATGAAGATGGTTCCCTCTTACTGAGGTTAGTAATACCTCAGCACCTACGTAATTATGCACTGAAGGTAACTCACGATGCCAAGGTAGCTGGACATCCAGGTCCTCACAGGACATTTGCTAAAGAAGCAGATTAATTTTATTGGCCTTCTATGTTACAGGACTGCTGTGACTATGTTAAGTCTTGCAAGTTATGCCTTGAAAGGAAAGGTACAAAGGGTCTTCAGTCTAAGCTTGAGAGTTTGCTGGAAGTTGATCTGCCATTGCAAAGAGTATCATTGGATTTAACAGATTTATATGGCAGTAATGCTGGATACCGTTACGTGCTAACAATGGTTGATTCTTACAGTAGATTTGTTATTTTTAGACCTTTAAGAAATAAATCTTCTATTGCTATGACAAATGCAATGCTAAAGCATGTTTTGACGTTTCTTGCAGACATTTTTCGTCAGGGCTTGTAAAGATCTTCGTATTAAAACTGGTATGACGTTATTACTGTCCTCAAAGTAATGCAATACCTGAAATAATTAATGGTACTCTAAAAACTGCATTGACAATTTTGGGTAGAGATAATCCTCAAACCTGGCTTAGTTTACTACATTCTCTTCAGTACACCTTAAACACTTCTGTCCATTCCACCCTTAAAACACCTTTTATGGTCTTTTATTCTAGGACTGATCGCAGGCAATGGGAATGGCTGGCCTTTTGTTACGTTACAAGTCTGGAGAGTCTGCAGTGAAAGATTCCCTTAAGCGAGCTCATGAGTCAATTAAAGAATCCTCAAAGAGGAATATGCAGAAATACAAGGAGTAGTATGATAAAGTTACTAATGAAGATAACTTTGATACTGGGGATTTAGTGGAATTTAGTAGAAGTAATGAAGGGATCTCCATTACCAGGAATGTGTCGTAAATTAAATAAATACTGGGAAGGTCCTTTTGAAGTAGTAGGAAAAGTAGGTAATGTAGTCTATAAATTAATTGACCCTGTTAACCCTACTAATGTATTTGAGAAACATGCCAGAAAGTTAAAAAGATTTATTCATCGGAAAGAATGATTCACAGAAACATAAGTTTGGTCTGATTCCTCAAGTGATGAGAAGGGGAACGTTCGTTCTGTACGTGCCTATAATTTGAGACTTAGAAAAAATTAAATTGATCGCAGTTCCAAGCGTAGTGGTCAAGGGATAGTCTGTTCAAGAAACTTTGTTGCTTAGGGAGCATAGATATTCAAAGTTATGAATGTCTCCAGTACTATTTTGCTTCACAACATTGCCTGTTGTGACAGGTTTAGATGACGTAATGAATAAAGTTGTGTTAGTCTCAAACTAATTTGTCATTCGAAGGTAAACCTCTTGAATGTTCTTTAAACTACAGTTATTGTTGAAAGTTTCAAATAAGATGGTATGAATATGTGTATATAAGTCAGGTAAAAATAATAAACTATTGCGTTTTCAGTTTATTTCAAATGTTTGTATAATTTCAGATGATGTGGATGCAGTGGTTTCTGAATAACAAGGCTTTCCTTGGAGGGGAGTATTGTCAGACTAAAAAGAGGAAATTGCCAGTTTCCCAAAATCGGTAGTTTGAAGGCCGGTGACCAAGCAACGATGTTACTGTCGTCTGGAAGTTCAGAACCGAGTCTTAGTTTTTTTCTCTCTCTCTCTCTCTATATCAATTAAAAAGTCTACGACTCTACACAGTACACCAGTTCATCCACGTCTGTCTTAAACTATACACCCCTCACCTATTAGAGCTCCTGAAAACCTATGTTTCACATTTTGCACTTTGTTTTTATAATGTCATCAGCGCGAAATATAAATAAACTGAATTCGTTAATTGTGTTTGTCATCCCAATATTGACAATCTAAGACCTGACAAGCCGTACTTTTAATCGATTTTTCTACTGCTTGGAATTTTTCATCTATTGTGATAACACGAGGAATTTCATGCAGAGAAGAGCCAAAAAACCTTTTCCCTGAGTAGAGCATGGAAATATCCCAAGGGGAGAATTTACCCAGCCACTTCGGATCTGCTAAAGAACTAGGACTATGAGCAGATTCGGGAAAGTGGCTCTGATGCCTCGCGGTGCTCAGCGTCAGCGCTTTATTGCGTCAGAACATCACACGCTCTTTGCATCCGCGTAATTCGCTTTTTATGATACCAGACGACATTTTCCCTATAAAGTATTAGCCTTCCGGTTCTCAGGCTTTTTGCAACAACAAGAGCAAAAGACATGGGACAGCAAACCCCACACCTCCGGCTACTCGGTGCATTCTACAAGCTGAGTAACTAGAAAAATGATGATTAATTTCAGGGAATTCTGCAGAAGCAAAAAGTTCCATCGCCCTGATGAAAAAGATTATACGCTATTTAGTAAGAGCTGCGTCCCACCAGGAGTCCACAATGTTCCATACTTCTCTACCTTAGGAAACGCTCCATATGTATCCACAGACATTGCTAATTCCTAGGGCAGCAATTTCCTCAGGTGTACTGTGTACTACCACCACAGACGGTCACTTATCAGTTGGATGATCTGATGTGGTTAAAAAAAATGTTAGCACAGGCGGAAAAGATTCACATTATGACGTGAAAGTTTGGTCAAGTGGTGAAATGGAAGACAATAAGTTGGTGAAAAAGTGTTGGATCACAGGGTCACAAGAGGCCTTGGAACAAAAGGGTCTTACGAACTAGGATGCACGAGTGACAGGCAAGATACAAAATTTTATGAGTGTCGCACTGTGCGTAAGGAGTTGTCGACACGCTCTTGATGAACCTTGTGAAGAGGTTAAGGATGCGTATATTTTCTGCTTGGTGGTTACCGTCTCTTTATGTGAAGCATCGCTACTTCCCCCCAGAAAGTTAGCTTTATAAAAGATTTAGAGCAGATTTTTTTTTTTATCTTGTCTTGTCATTCTTTCCGTGTGTGCTGTTCAAGGAAAGCCTTCGAAGCAACTGTTGTTTTGTTTTTCTCTGGAATCACTCCCTTCGGGAAAGATATATATCTATCTATCTATCTATCTATCTATATATATATATATATATATATATATATATATATATATATATATATATGTGTGTGTGTGTGTGTGTGTGTGTGTGTGTGTCTATGTGGTCCAGACAAGAAGAACTACTGCAAATTATTTGCGTGTTGCAAAAGTAGTTGTGAATGCTAAATGTGCATTAGCAATTGACTATAATAAAATCACGAATGTGCCTGAACAGGCGGAAAGGCATGGGCATCTGTGATGGACATGTAGAAACTATTTCACCAGCGAGAGAAGGAAACCACATTTGTTAAGAGAGTACTGTGAATAGTCTTTAGCCACCCAAAACTGGCTCTCATTCATTTGATGAGAATCATCTTATCGCCTGAGACTCCACAGAATTTGAAGTGACAGACCCACGATATGTAGAAAACTAGGCACTGGTGACCACCATTAGGGAGCCAAGGAATCTGGGACCAGCATATCATCCAAATTTAAATTTGGAGGAAATACAAAGTTCTTAATATGAACTGCACTGGACATACAAGTGGCTGCAGGCCACTTGGACAATCTCAGGAACCAGGGAATTCGTAGAGAAACATCCTGGATAGTGAAGTTCGTTAAAAGCAATTGTGTTAAATTTTCATTTTGAAGCTTCAATTTTATTAATTTTCTGGCTGTACTCACCGAAAAGTTACTCTAGTTCCATTGCAGATCAAGCATAGCTCTGAAGATGGCTAAGGGGTTGATGGCTGAAACATCTATTGGCATAAAAATAAGTTCAAAGAATATTTTGTTTGCACATTGACGATACGAAGAGGTACTATAAATGGTCGAATGCTGCTGAGTTCTGGGTACCACATGTATATATATGTGCGCGTGTGTATGTATATATATATATATATATATATATATATATATATATATATATATATATATATATATATATATATATATATATATATATATGTATGTATATATATATATATATATGTATATATATATACATATATATATATATTATATATATATATATATATATATATATATATATATACATATACATACATACACATAGATATGTTTGTTTGTGTAAAGCACTGCTGAACAATATAGAGATGGCCCTTTATTCCAAATATTGCGTGGGCGTGTAAAACCTATCCTCTAACATTACAAACGAATTTACTCATGTTACTAAAACAACCATTAGTATGATAATGAAGGGAATGAAATTAAGCATTACTTTCTAGTCCAGAACAAGGTGTGAAAGTCGTAACAAAAAACCAATCTTCGTGTGCATCAGAAGAGAGAAGATCCCTCCCGCCCAGCAACCCGCGCCTGGCGCTACCAAGACAGGGTACGGCACCAGACTCGATCCCGCCTAATGCCGTTCTAATTTACTGGTAACCCCCAAGTAAATCCCTTGGGCTCGTGTGTGACCCCTAATACTGTAGAGACAGATTAACTGTAAATCCCAGACAAATGCTGCACAGACAATGCAGATCCATCCCCTTCCCCTTTCAACCTCAAAATTACCAGCAGTATCTATAAATAGCAAGTCTTGAAATGTTTGCTACCTAAAATACTTCGGCATGTTGGTATAAATGCTTCCAGTGCACTTGTTACCTATAAGCAATATAAATATATATAATGAATATATATATATATATATATAATATATATATATATATATGTATATATATATATATATATATTCAATTTCTGCATATGCACAGTATATATAACGGATAATTTTATATATTATACATATAATATTTTTTCAGTTTATGTGTATATATTATATATAAGTATATATACATATATATATATATATATATATATATATATATATATATATATATATATATATATATATATATATATATATATATATATATATATATATAACGAACTCTTATCAGACCACTATGGCAATTTTACAGTCAGAAACATTAAGCTGCAAATGACGCTTCATATCCAATTTGATCTACCTCGGAAATGATATATTTGGGGAATAATGATAAGTGGTTCGTCAACTGGCGGATTCCATTCATCGACAGCAACTACCTCCAACTTCAGATCTCTTGACCTTGCTCTTACAATTCGGCTGTCTAGATAAGGATACGATAATACTGACTCTGTAGCACGTATGGCCGTCGAACGCGGGTATTTGTCTTAGCGTCGGTATCAACCCACCCCCACCGTGACAGCCGAATGGTACGTTTGAAATACGTAGCTATTTATGAATTTTTATCACGTCACCATGACATTTTTATATTCAAAAACATTAAGCTTCAATTGTCGTGGAATAGTCAATTCGCTCGACCTCGGAAACAATAACAATGCCGAAGGGGAATTATATAAAATATATATTGAAAATACAAACATTCAGAACGCTCGTACAACAAATGTAAGTGTAAAGTTTGTAGCTGCCAGTGAAAATGAATAACAGAACTCAGAAAATTAACACAGGCGAAGATTCTCGATGAAATTGTTTTCTCCAGTATGAAAGACTACTTTTACGGTAATTTCTAGTTTTGAATACACATACATACACACACACATATATATACATATATATATATATATATATATATATATATATATATATATATATATATATATATATATACATATACATATATATATACTGTATATATGTCACTGGTCCCCAAAAATGAGTGCAGCATTCTACTTTATTCCAGAAAACTCGATAGCAAGGAAAATTTATGTTGGGGCTATTTGATAATGGCATTTGCGCGGATACTGTAATACTGGTGAACAGTTTGGTCGCGCTTAACATTCAGCCCCTTCACCTGCCCTCTACTTTCTTACCAGAGTACTTTTAGCCCTAGATGTAGCTGGCGGGAGCTTATTTACGTAGAGTATGTTTCACTGAATGATGACCATGCAACCAATGTTCCTGAAGCTTCGACTGTGCCTTCCTCATCCTTGGGTCGACTTCTTTTCCTTTCAAATATACTCAAAAAATTTTCTTTTGCTTGGTTACATTCTTTCTTTTTTTCTATATTTACTTATTCTCCGATATTGGGCATCAATTACTTAATTACTTTCTTTGTTCTTATTTTCCTGTTCTCATATATTGGCATTTTATTTTTAAAGTAAATTCATGACTTTGTGATTTTTTTCAATCGAATATATCCCTAACAATAATAAAAACAATGATAACGCATTCATCAATTTTTTCTATTATCACTGAAACTATTTACTGTTAAAACTATTGTTAAATTTTTAAATACCAAAATCCTTTGCATTTATTTACTTTCTTCTAGACAGCATGAAACGTTCAACTTGCTTTTGCGAGGAAATGAATTAAGTTTTTGACGTGTCTTATCGCGCGGTGTGTTCTAAAGCGTCTTCCACTTCTTGCCAATTCTTCCTGAGCGCACAGAAAATATATTTAGTCTCGCTTGGATGGGGACAGAATAACCAAATATCTTCCAGCGATGGAACGAGCCCAAAAACCAAGATCATAAAGTCGCAAAAACATGGGGGAGGGAGAGCCGGTCCCAGTCTTTTCTGCTACGATTTTTACTCACTTTCATAACTCCTTTTCACCAGATGTCCTCCTCTTACCCACGCGGTCAACTTGCTCCGGTACTTCCCAGCCAAGCCTATGCTATGAGATATTCTACCACCGTTCAAAATGACCAAAGGTACAAAATGGAAAACGATCGTTCAATACGCCGTAATTGGAGATCATATACAATAAAATTCCCCTATTTAGATGAGTCAAGTCTATAATTAATCACTGATACTGATTCTACACAATATTATAATAATAAGAACCGACATCTCTGTTAAAATTAATGACTGAAGAATACTCAAGTTACACTCTGATATTACTAAAGAAACATTCCACGTAAATCACTTCGGCGTTATAAAAAACACTGAATGGCTGTGTAATCTACGACGGAGAGAGAGAGAGAGAGAGAGAGAGAGAGAGAGAGAGAGAGAGAGAGAGAGAGAGAGACCTAAGCTAAGGTAGTCTGCCCTAGTTAACGTAGCTGTATGCGGAATGCAAATTGGTAGCCATGTGACTTATAGCAGACAATGACAAACTTATAAGCAAGAAATGTTACTTACTTATAACTGAGAGAAGTATATAATAAAACGCCTTGGTTCACTTGGTCCTGCAAAATGCAAGACATAACCTACAGAAAGTTGCAAAAGATACAATTCATTTAAAGGTAATTATATAATAAACGTTTTAGTCTAGAGAGTTATAAGAAGGGTATCTTACTCGCAGGCACAAGGGTATAGCAGGTAAGACATATCCATTAAACAAATGCAATTATATATACGGTATATATATATATATATATATATATATATATATATATATATATATATATATATATATACATATATATATATATATATACATATATATATATATATATATATATATATATATATATATATATATACATATACTGTATATAATATATATATAAACACACACACCTAAAATTTTAGAGAGAGAGAGAGAGAGAGAGAGAGAGATATGTAACTATATTCCTCTTCAGACATTACAGTAAAGGGAAGAATCATGATACGAGCCACTCTGCGATCGAAGATTTCCCTATTCCCCCGCCCCCGCCGCCAAAAAAACCCTCCCAATCCTCCTCTTGTGAGAGACACTATCCACTCCTTTTCCTTTAGCACAATGTCTTCCAGTTCCTTCCACCTCCTCCATTTCAGTTACATGGCTGGGGCTCTGTAAATGCAGTGCCCGGGATTTTGAAATAATTATTAAAACTAGACAAGGTTTAGAACGGAGCCTGCTCATGATCTTAATTGCTATCAACAGTGACTTCATATTGGGTAAGCCATCTAATTCCTGTTTTGTGGAATTCGTATACCAGGTAAACCCGGGCGAAATTATAAGAAAAGAAGGAATTTTATCAATTCAAACATCTGTTTCTCATTTGAAAGCCTTGCCTTCTTCCATTACTTCATTTATAAATGACGTTTCTAATTCAATTTACCATAAATGTTTCCTGTTGTTATTGGGGGAAAAAGAACTTAGCCCACTACTTATTTAAGAAAAACAAGGCACTTCTATTAAGCCTGTTCATTAAACGGAGGAGACTGTTCAACCTATCTATTTTTGATGAAACTTACCTAGCAATCCACTGCCTTTGTTCATTTCTACTTTCCATCTAGTGTATTTCCAAATCCCCCTCCCTTCCTATCCTGCCTTTCCTTTTCTGGCCCCCATCAAGGCTGAATCAGAGAAGGTCTCGAATGCCCGTCCCATCGGCCAATGCAGTCGTCTCTTCTCTTTCGTCATGCACAGCGAAAGCCTCCCTCAACATCCATCCCCAATTTTCGTGATGGACGACTTCCAACCCTTACACGAGAGATGCGTCACTTTTCTGCTAGCTGTCTTGGCTGCCTTTTCATCCCCTCCGGTAAAGGACGACATTTTTTTTGTTTAAACCATCGATTCAGGTGAACTGCAATCTTTTGCGCACAAGTCTGACGATAAACTACGTCTCGCCTCCTCTACAAAATTCAATGCAGATCCAAATTTACCAATTCAATGATTTGGGGAGGGTCCGGGGGATGGAGAAAAGCAAAGTTCAATTCCCCTTTTAATTCTTGATCCATCCCAAATATGCCATTGATTTACAAATGAAAAGAGACACTCGTATCTATCCCTAGTTTTCGAAAGAAGGACAGCTACACAGCTCTTGAAACAAAACGTGGATTTCAAGGACAAATGAGTTTCTGTTGTGCTCAGGAACATCTACTTGCCTTCTTCAGCAGAAAAAAAAAGTATATTTCCCCTTTCCCCAGGCCTTGTGCTTCTTTCATAAAAGCAAGAAACGCCCGCAGGCAGCACAGGTGTTGCAACTTTCAAGAGGAAGTCCATTTCACAATAAAGGCTGGTGTTGCCAAAGTGGCGATTGCAGGGGCTGTGGGTGGAGGAAACGTTCATCTTTAAATCTCATGTTGTTTGGAGTCTATTAAAATCCTCTCTCTCTCTCTCTCTCTCTCTCTCTCTCTCTCTCTCTCTCTCTCTCTCTCTCTCTCTCTCTACAACTATACATTACGGAAGCCCATATCATCATCATTAATATTTGAAAGATAGAGAACAAGAGGCCACAAAGCAAAATACGAAAGGGTACAGAAAAAACATTTCAAAAATAAAGGATACAAAATCATGGCAACACAATGACCACCATAATCACTGATTGCAACACTGAACGAGACAGTTCGAAAATGCAATAAACACAACTCAATGAATGTTTGAAAACAATGCATATGTATCAACATAATGGAGTCATTAAATTTACAAACAAAACACGTAAAAGATTCATTATGCTGTGGATAGCAAACTGGAGTTTTTTTTTTATTTTTTTCCACATGAAATTGTGAAGCTTGTAGATCAAAGAGAGCAACAGGTAAAGTATTACGTAAAACAAACATTTTTACACAAAGAAGCAAAGACTATTATGTCATTAGAGTGAAGGAAAAAGTAACATGAAAAAAACCCTGTTGGTTACATTCTCTTAACAGGGACGGCGTGAAAACCTCTTCACTTCCCTATTTTGAAGCCTTTCGAAACGACTGACAATAAATCTTAGGATTAACATGAGATTTGTGAAGACGAAAGGGCAGTACCGAAAGTTTGCAGGAATCCTCTGGGACAAGGTAGTCCAGTCAAACGCCATCAGAATCTTTTACAAGATTTAAAGTGGACGGAACGTTCGTCATCCACGACACTGCCCACTCCGAGGCAATCGAACAGACGAAGCAAATTATGACATTGCGAATGTTGACGACGTAAGTAATATGCCTTATACTTTGGTCTACTCTATCAAAAACGCTATAGAATTGTTAAAAAAGATATGGGATACAGTTTACGAAATAATGGTTAATCCTAATTTAGTTCTTAATAAATTGGACTATGGGTACTCTTAACATTAGTAGTTGTTCCAGGATCATCAAAATAGTTTAACATTATTATACGAATATTTTCTGTTCATTACAAAGGTCACACAAAACAGAAAAACATTCATAATCGCCTCAAAATGTCTTAGTGTTAAATTGCTAATATCAGAAGCTCTTTTGGAATTTGGAATTAAGAAATAGTTTTATAGTATTTCCAGGATTAAAAAGGTGCACCCAGTTGAGGAAATTCAAAAAGAATTACTCGAAATAAATGAGGATAGCTAACCAACCAGACTTTATCTTATTTGGTGGATGACAAAGAATACTTATAAGGCAGTGTTTAGTTAAGCAAAAGAGCTGAATAACATGAAAATTCTGAAAAATCTGGTTATCAGAGTAAATTTAGTCAAGTACCAGCCGTCTCAGTTAGGATTACGCAACATAAAAAATACATACAAATTATGCCACAATGACCCGCACGCACACACACACAAACGCACACACAAAAACAAAGGACCCAAAATATCTCAGAATAAAATCTAAGAAACTCCGCTTCCGATCTTGAAAACGGAGCAGTTACAAAATATCAAGGCAATGTTACATATCTAAATACTTGTCCACAAACATCTGTACAAAGCAATGGCAGAGTAGAAAATTAAATACCAAAAACAATAAAAGCCACGTCACTCGAACATACAGAGCCTGATCTAAGCGAAGAATGAACCACCTTTCGCACTGGAAGTCACACTCAACAGAGCCGAATACGACTGAAAGTGACAGCCATTTCCCCGTGTGAAGTTATCACACTCAGCTGCATGGCAACCATTATTCTTTATTGGAAGAGGAACAAATGACACAATCATTTAAATAATTTGAGTTATAGACCCGTGCATAAAATATGAGCGTGGTGGGTATCAGAAAGAGGAGGAGCGTGCGTCTACATCATGTATAAGTCTGGCGAGGTAAATTATAAACAAAAGCCTTCAAGGTGGGGAAAGATGGGACCAATGTAGCAAAGGTTACGATGTTGAATTCATTTGTTTAAATTTGCACTTTTTCATAAACACTGGCTTGATCGGTAACCTTTTAAATCTGAGCTGATCTCATAATAATAAGACTGACCAAACAGCAAGCTGTTTCTTCTCTTCTTTCGATATCTATACATAAAAAGCGAGGGATGTTCATAAAGGAGTTTGTAGTTACGTAAAACCTATACAATGTAGTCAAGAGATCAAAGGCCATCAACTTCTCTCAGTCAATAGTCTTATTGATCCAGATGCCAGGTGAATGGAATAACTAATCAATCAATCCTCCCACATCGCTTCACTCTCTCGTCCTCTCTCTCTCCCCTCAATCTCTCTTACACACACACACACACACACACACACACACACACACACACACACACACACACAGGTAATGAAACATGAATAGTAAGCCCCGTAGAGTCGAAACATTAAAAATGATTGTGCGGTAAGATAGTATGCTGCCGAACAGACTGCTACATAAAGAACATTGTTATATTTCCAAAACTTTTGCCAATTAGAAAAGAAGTAACTAAACAAAGGATTTTAAGGTTGTAATCCTGCATATATTAAATGTTTCAACAAAAAAAAAAATTCCAGTTTTCGTACCTGATAAAAGATGACAGGGAAATTTTGGAATGTGGGTGTGCAACCTCCAGTCTATGGAAGTATGAATATGAAAATATAAGCAAAACACTTTGAATGGACCGAAAAAGAAATACTGTACAATTATTAATGAATGATATATACAAAAAATGGCCAAACCAACCAAAGTATTGCAAATTCAGAAAGCAAAAAGTTAAGTCGTATAACTTTTTGATTCTCGGTAGAAAAATGGTCTGCAACGAGTATTGTGGTACATATTACGTACAATACCAATACCAGTATAATTTCTTCGTTTTCAAGAAACTATTTTGAGCAAAGTACATAAAATATAAATAATTAATCTAAAATCAAAGCTTATTTATATAATATTTACTTAAATCAATTCCTAGGTAAAAAGCAATGCCATGAATGACAACAACTAGAATTCATAGAAACACGCACTGGCAGATACAGTATAAGCAGCCAACCAAGCGACATAAAATAAGCGCAAAAACCTGAACGTTTACTTTTCTGCTCTGTGGCAATATCCTCAGGGAAGGATCAACAGGACGTGCTTTTAAAGCACTCGATATGCGAACAGCTTTTCACTCGGACTGTGCTTATTGATCTATGTAATATCAGATGGCTCTCGGGCACGTAGCCCAAATACGAATCTGCCACAAATCCTAAGTTTTCCTTCGGGATTACAAATCGCGTATCGAAAATTAGCGGTAAATATCACACTGGGGGTTAACAACTATCAAATAAAACACGAAAGACACACTTATTATAAATAGCCTTCATTAACCTGTGCATTTATTTTGATGAACAGATAGCGACAACCCCGTTTGATGGTTTAGTTTTATACTGAGTCTCATCAAAATATAATGAAACCTTTAGACGCATTTATTATGGAAGCCAAGAATAACAGTCGGCAAATATGGAAACTTGCAGTGCAAGAATGCAACTTAAAAATGACTTACAGCGAATCAAATATCTTACTCATCAAATACTTGGGAGAATGAAGATTTTCCAAATCTCTGTTGCATGAATCAGTTTCCAGTCCCGTTTAAATATTCACTTAAACAGGTTATATATACATTTTCATACACGGAAAAATTCCAGTAAAATCGCTAAGAATGGATTTGTATTGAACAGAGGACTTAACACAGTTTCAAGCAAAAATTCACACCTCTGAAGGAAACAAGTCAAACATAAGCTTCCTTACACCAAGAATGGCCTGAAATTCCTAAAACCCAAGCCCTGTTCCAGTTGTTACATTCGAAGTTACAAAGTCGCTCAACTGCAGGTGTTGCAGTCAACTATCTCATAGTATAATCCAGTCCGCTGATACAACAACTATAATATTCCATTCGCCCAGCAAATTTTTTGGTCATACTCTCCCCTACCTACCATAATATATCTGGATTCCACATACTGTATTTAACTACACTTTAACCTACACTCAAAATATCCGTGCACCTACGAGAGACTTTACTTTACAATATAGATTTTTCAAGGCTATATAGGATATATATATGTATATATATATATATTATATATATATATATATATACATATATATATATGTGTGTGTGTGTGTGTGTGTGTGGGCGCGCGGGCGCGTTTGTGCGTATTCATGCAACCTTTTTTCTTATATATACACGTATATATATATATATATATATATATATATATATATATATATATATATATATAGAGAGAGAGAGAGAGACAGACAGACAGACAGACAGACAGACAGACAGACAGACAGACAGACAGACAGACAGACAGACAGACAGACTTTAAGCAGTTACGATATATAATCCATGAGACCAAGCTCGAACTGGTTGACCTTTGGCCTAGACAAGTATCAAAAGAATATTTTTTGCCATTCCAATAGACCCGTCCAAGTTATACTGATGTTAGAGCCGGCGCGTGTGCGCGCTTATGAGGAAGGTTAGCTAATGCCACAGATTGAATGACGACAATATCTTCTAGAAAATAAAAATAAAAAAAGCATTCAATGGTCTTTCACTTAAAACTTACAGCATTGTGTGTCCTACTTTCAAGAACAAACTATTTTCACCAATATTTCTCATAAAAAAGTAATGTTCCTCTTTTACGAAATTCCTTGCGGTATCAATCTCTTCCTTTCAGTTTTCTCCTCAAAACCGCCAAATACGTTAGTTACTATGGTAGAATATTTCATTCATTACTGTATCAATAGCATTTTACGTCGCGATTTATATTTCTTTCATCTCCTTATCTGTTAAACGAAGCTATTTTCATCTTTTTATTTTTGGGAATCGAAAATTAAGTAACTCATTCTTAGCCCTTGAGATATTATTGTTATGATCTTCAAGATGTCCCTTCCGCTCTCAAATTTAAAAGTCATTGTTTTTCTTCGCTGAAACTTGGAGCTTTCTCGTAATTCCGTTTAGAGATTGTTACTTTCCTTTCAAAGACTCAACTCTGACCTACATAAGACAAGTTCCAACTTCTATTTTCTAAACAGCAATTTCATCCATTTCAGTTCTCATTTGCAATGGTAATCTCTCTAAGGCCTTGCGAGGTAGTTTCATTCTTCCAACTCAGAAAGACAGACATGTCCTTCTTGAGTTTAAAAATATAATTTCCAGGTTTCGCATTTAAAAATTGAATATATAATTTTCTCAGCCTCAGTGGCCAAATTATCTTCGAGCCTGTTAGCTCAACACACTAACTTCATACTTGCCGCCGGCAATTTGCAGCTCTACGGCGATTTTGTCTGATGATACTTCTGTATTTTTCATTGCTATTTCTCGATTGCAACAATGGTTTTTTGTTTCAGATTTAAAGAAGAAACGATTCCCATCTATGCCCAGAACTAACGTGACATAAAAAATGTAAAAAAAAAAAAATCATCAACTCATACTCAGTATAAAAAAAATCATAATTTGCAAGAAAAGACTTATCGCAGCTAGAACAAGAAAGAAAATAGGGACGGCAAATTTTCTTAAACTGAACACAACAAAATTACTTTAACCGGAGTTATGCTGATGGTTTTTGCTGTGGAACTGTCTTTCATTCATTCAAAAGACGACCTTGCATATGACATTTACAATTTTACTTACTGATAAAGATCAATGAAAAATTTAGTCATTTCTATTTTACAAATAACCGATTTGGGAATGAAAGAATATTCTGTTTGCATCAAATACAAATCAAAACTATATCCAGACAAATATCTTGGAAACACGTGATAACGTCATGATGTTCGGGAAAACAATTAAAGTACGCCAAGCAATGTTTCCTTCACAAAACCGCGAATCAGTCACAAAGTATAAGAGGAGTTGCTTGCTCATTTACATGCTGTGCCAACATTCTTCAAAGTTCCTCACGGAATGTGAAAACGAATTATGATAAGCAGTTCACGCTCACTTCATGCTCAACAGATATTAATGCTGTAATACTCGCAATCCTTACGGCGCGTTTACACCGGTGCAACTTTTCGTGCACACAGGAGGCATGCGCCTATTTCATGGAGAGGCAAGGGGAGGCATGCCTCAAATCTGTGCGCACAGGGCAATGAGCAAGGGGAGGCATGCCTCAAATCTGTGCGCACAGGCCAATGTACTCACACGCACGTAGGCGCAAGTGTCTCCCCATCCCAGATAGGGAGACTCGTGCAACAGTCGCCAGTCGCACGCCAGCCACCATTGCATATACATGTGTTTACTCTATTGCCAGTATGGCGGATTGGTCAAACGAAAAAAATATTACTTTATTGAGGATTATCGTTGCTTTACTTGTCTGTGGAAGGTTAACTCCGATAATTATAAAGACATGGTCAAACGGAGTGATGGCCTGCTGTTCCTAAATGCTAAATATGTATTTCAAAATCAGTTGGAGACACAAGTGTGAAGTTCTTGAAAAGCGCATTGCTTGCCATCCCAACCTCTTCTTCTACACTCACACATACCCTCCGACGCGCAAGATATTCACTGGCCCAGCACTCACGCCTTTTCCTTCGGTTTCGTCTTAGTCTCAAAATAACACCAGCTGCGGCAGCAGCAACTGCTTGGTCGACAGCAGACATGTTGACGACTGCTTCACTCTCGGTGTGAACAGAAACATGGCATGCGTGAACGTGCGTATTGCATGCGGAGAGGCATGCGTAGCCGCACAGCAACCAGGCGCAAGGCGCACCGGTATAAACGCGCCTTTAGCGACACGACCAAGATATCCCACAAATACATTTAATCCCACGGATCGATACAACATGTCAATTTATTACTGTGAACCATTACAGAAAATAATTACCCTATCAGCAGCTGTGGCAGTCTTTAAAAAACACTAGATATTGATTTTCATTGCAATTACATTACTAATAATTATGCACAGAAAATTCTGATGGGAACAAGAACGCAGAGTCCGAAGAATCAAGGAGAAAATAAGTACATTACGGGTTTTTAAGCAGTTCAAGTGAATTACAGTAATTCAAAGTAGGTAATAAATAATATGGCTATTACGCCATAAAAAAAGTTTTAAATGATAACATGCAACGCGCAAATTAAATTATTTTAAGTTATACACACACGCGCGCGCTCACACAAACACACACACATATATATCGCACACCTACATACACGCACACACATATAAACGCTTTTTCCTACTGAAAGGTGGCTCCGGAAGACGTTACCCTTGCGATTCAAAGACGTTCATGGACTTACGTTCTGACGGCGCATGGTATTCCTGTCACGTATATATAAGAGTAAAATAGTGCCAATACTGAGAAACATTATTGCACAGACGTAAACACAAATAGGGTGAAATTAACCACATCGACAAGGCATAAATTTTAATGGCAAATATTGAAAACTCAGATTAAAAAACTAACTGTGCATCTGGCAAACGAGAGAACAAACAAGCGTATCTATCAGCAGTCTACAAGTTTCACAACAGGTCACTGAAGTTACACCCAAGTTAGTCAGTCTGACACAAGGAAGGAGAAGGAGACCAAAGGAAGGACTTCACACGAAGTCACGGACTCCGGACGTTTACTTTCATGAAAAACGGTGCACAGCAAACCTCATACAATACATGCATGACAGTCATTTCTAACTTTCTCTTGTATCTATTCGGAAACTTAAAACCGTCCTTCCACTGGAACAAGGGGCGTCCCAAAATATTCGCAACCTTCCAAAGAATTAGAAATTTTAGGGAGAGCTTTAAACTCTGCCCACGGAAAGCAACATTCTTAAAGTTCTGAGCCATAATACCAGAACAACATGTTCAAAGGTGTTCCAAATTCTTTCAGGGGGAACACTTCGGAAAACCTCTAAACATGCGCACCGCCAACTCGACGAAAACTTTCAAAGTTAACTACTTTAAAACTTCCTATGAAGGTTACCACTGCAGCATTTTCTTCGAAGTCTCACTTCGTGTTTGAAAATGTCTTCAGTTCTAATAAAAGTCACCTGCCGATGCCGACCTTCGAGAGGGAAACCGGCAACATTTCAGGTAGAATTTCAGTGTAACATTTTCAGGAGCATTTTTCACACTTCGCCATTTCCTGCTACGTCTCTTTTCCCACTGATAATAATCACAACTGACGTGTTTATCATTTCGAGTTTCATTCGTACCTTGCCTCTGCTTAGTTCTCTTCATTCATTCATTTCCTTCTCTCCTTCCCTTCCCTTCCCTCATCTCTCTATCTCCCCTGGAGGGCACAGCTGCCCTAAGTCGGCCTCTCCTCCACTCACGCGTCTCTTCCCCTTCGCTTCCTGCTTCATTTCCCCTCCGACGCCAGCGATACGAATCAACGATAAAAGCTCAATCACAAACAACCACCACCACCAAGTATTTTTACATTCTTCGTACGGGAAACAACACATTAACAAAAATGGAGAGAGAGAGAGAGAGAGAGAGAGAGAGAGAGAGAGAGAGAGAGAGATAAATGTGTGTAAAACCGAGTAGGAGCTAATCCTACTTGCTGTCGCCCCAAATGAGCTAGTGTTTCCTTTATGTAGTATTGTTGTAGGATTTATTTTCATGATAGCACCTTTGCAACGAGAATTTTTAAATTTTAACCTTGTGAAAATCTCCCAAGAAACTGTTTACTCCTGCCAAAATTCTTAATGAAAACCAGCACGACCAAAAATAAAATACTGTAAGTTGCCGTCACATCGCCCTGGGCCATCATCAGCAAAATCAGCGTTGGGGCGTCCTGTCCTTGGTCCTGTCTGTTCTTTTTTTTTTCGAAACCCCGAGTTACTTCTATTGTACTAGTATCGTGGAGTTACCTATGCTTCCTAGAAGCATTCTTTTGTGGTTTTGTCTGATTTTAATACATTTCTCAGGCATTTTGAATAGAGTTTTGGCTCGAAATGTTTTCAATATCCTATGAGAAATTTTTCAAGATTACATTTTATTTTTTGTTAGTAATTCAAATCTTCCTATGCAACATTCTGCCACATGCAAGGAACGTCTCTAACAAAAAGTCTGTCGTATTCTTTCCTTCAAAGTCGGTTTTACTAAGTACCACCTGTTTCCCTGACGTCTTCCTAAAGCCGTTATTTTAAAAAAGGTTTTTCTCCACTGACAATTCTGAACTTCATACTTCAAAAATATTTTCTCATTTCGATATCTTTCTAGCGGACTCCCTTTCAAGAGTTAAGTTTTTCTTTCTTAGTATGTTCTGAACAAAGAATACTCCATTCATCAAAACCATTTTCCGGAGAACCTGCGCTGACTTCCAACAGCAGATAAGACGTTCTTTGACGTTTTTAGCCTCAAATCCTAGTTTTTCTAGAATTGAAAACAACGGTTATTCACAACTAGCCTGAGTTTTTAATTCAAGGATTTCGCACAACAGCCCCTTAAACATCCATGAGGAAGTGGGAGAGGTGAGGTTAGCAACTCAACTAAGCATAAATGAATACAAATTTACCTCCTGCCATCATCCCTCATATAGGGAACAAGATGTCCAGGGAGCCCGAAGCAATAAGATTTTTCCTACATATTCACATGTAGCCCCTCCTTGGCTCCTGGGACCATCGTTTGAACAACTTGATTCTAAACTACATAGGGACTATTGCATATAAACTTGACGGTCTTTGTTCCTGCTGTTCTGGAGATGGTTTCTCAAGATTTCTCTTACATAATTGTTACTATGTAATAAAATTTTGAACTTATCCTGCTCCCGGGGCCGACAGATTGAACAACCTCGAATGTACACTACATACGAAAGCTTTCAAAGATAGAAGTGGAATTTCCAATGACCCAATCATATATTCACCATTTCTGAATTAACCCCCCACAAGGCGGTGTCTTTCCGCTTGAGCAAACTTGAACCCTTTTTACCCAAGCGTGTTTGCTACCAACTTTTGTTCAAACTGTTCTAGTGGTTTACTGGTTCTAGAAAAGTATGAAATATGAAAAGTTTAAGCCAAACATATATACATACATTCATACATACATACATAATCGAAGGAAATTAAGTTTTGCAAAGATCTGTTGAAACGAAATTTGATAGAATCTTGAATATTTAAAAAATACTGTGACAATTTATTAAATATCAAGCTAGGTTTATATAAAGTCGATGAAATTTTAACGAAGGGTATTTTAAAACAATTGGGTTATTAGGCACTACCACTGTTCGGCAATTGTTGGCCTCTTTAGCATTGTTTGTCTTGCCACGTAGTCTTCTTGTGACTGTATTTGTTTCCTTGGTACTCGTACCTGAACCCTGATGAGGTGTAGAAATACATGAAAACGCTCGGTTCAAGTCACTTCTTTTCCCCCTTCTCCTGACTGAATGCATAGGCATACATACATACGTACAAACGTCGAACAAACCCTTATCAGAAAAGCTCACTTGAACTTCCTGCACAGGTAAGCTGGATTCTTAAAAGTAATACCTACAAAAAAACTGACTTCGGATGTTCTGCTCTCGCTAATTGCAAGCGCATCATATCATGACCATAAATCAAAATTATTAAGAAATCATTGCATATATACATACATACTTCAATATAGTAACTGGATCACGATAAAACTTGAATTCTTTCGTTTATAACAACCAGTAAGTGACCAGAGCACACAGGAAGTGTATCTTTTGACGCCCTTGCACATAACGCTGCCTCTCTAGCGGATAACGAGCATGACCCGGAAGTGCGTCGCCCCGAGCTGGATTGAAGGGTTTGCATTTATAATAATCTGTTTTCAGCTGGCTTTCAGAGGTTCGTCTGGAGAGGAAAGAAACTGAATCGCTCTGAGAGAGAGAGAGAGAGAGAGAGAGAGAGAGAGAGAGAGAGAGAGAGAGAGAGAGAGAGAATGATTGCTAAACATCTACATTCTTGGAGACTATAACAAGCTGGTCAATAGCTACCAAATAACAAATAACAACTGCTCTCAGGAACCAGTATCATCACCGTGGACACAACATCAACAGCATTAAAGAATAAAAACATTCAACAGTTGCGGTACCAATGATGCAATTGTATTTTCATACTTAACTACTACTTTTATTATTTACACTCACACATTTGTTCCTATTTGTTCCTATCATGGATGGGGCAAGGAAACTTATGATAAAACCGCTATAGCAGTTCCAGGCCAAAAAGGGAGCGAAGAGAGGAAAAGTTGAAGGGAAAAAGTAGGTTCTCTACAGAATAAAGCAGATATAGAATAGGCTTCTCATAACGAGGTGGTTATATAACATCAACAAAACTAAAGAAGGTGACCAGTGCAAAACCTATAAGTTTGCTATTGCCATGTTTAAGGTTACAAGAAGTTAGTTTATTTAAGTTGGATGCTTGCAGATGTAGCTCGCAGCATGCAAGCAAAGAGCAGATAACTTGGCAAGGAGGATCATCAACAGAGCACAAAGAATGGTTCCTCTGGCGCTCATAAGACTTTCCCTTGCATTCACAAAAGATGGCGGGAAACCTGGCAGCTCTCATGGGAACTCTGTTTGGCAGCAACCAGAAAAATCCTCGAGAAGCTCAGTCAGCTTCCTCCTGGATTTACGGTAATAAGCCAAGAACTTGAACCGATGATCTTTGGTGCATTCTTCGTAACATCTGGGTAAAATGTTTAATTATGGCACTAAATTCCCTCTTGGCAATACTCCGGGGTTTTTCGTACTTTCAGGAGTGGGTACATTTGTTCACTGCATCACGTGTGCGTGTCTTGAATTCATAAAGTAACAGTGATTACAAATTTACCAATGGTAATTAGGAGTGTGCTGATTTTTCCTTCAATACTTTTCAACGAATGCAAAATTATCCTTATCATATCACGAAGAGCGAAATATAATCATAATACTTCCGAAATAGTGTCAAATTATTTGTGGATAAATCATACAGTATACCTATACGTACATGAATAAAGAAAGAAGAAAAAAATTTCTCTAATGAGAATATAGATAGGATTATACGAGTCGGTTCATCTATACACACGAAACAAATTACAAGAAGTCTCTATGCTAGAAAATTAACATAAAAAAAGACTTGGGCACCAGGAGTACTGAGAAATGACGACATACAAAAATCACTTCCTACTGCTGCACAGAAAATGAGAACGATGATGCCAGTGCCACATCTGTTTCCCCTTTTCTATTGGCCATTGCGCCCAGTTCACGGGAAATTTCTCCTCAGTTGGCCTCTGCCATTTGCATTTGAACGTATCTGCATGCACATATACACACACACACACGCACACACGAGTTTATTTTACTCCCTATAATCACAAATGTGCCATACAGTTAACATGATCAAATGGATATCTTTGGTAAGGAATAAAATAAAAAATTGTAGATAAAGACCATCCTTGCCATCATGGGATTGTCGACAAGCTATTAAACTATTAAGACAAACGAAGACCTCTGAAAACAACCCGACACTAACGACCATAAATGGAAGGTGCTACGAGGCCCTCGGAAATTCTACTTCTGACATCCCATCCAATGAGGGGCCCAGGGAAATAGAAAGGAAGGGGTCTCCCTCCTCATAATGATACAACAGATCGTTAAACCCCGAGGCCGTTTCTTTTCCCTTTGAAAACATGAAAGAGCAGAAGAAAGGTTCATTTTCCGTTATGGAAAATGCCAGTACACGGAAGCAAGAATGAAGCTAACATGAGTAATAAACCGACAGTAAGTACAGTCTTACGGTCTTAATAGCTCCAGTCTAGTAATGAAGGAAGGGATATATTGGTTCACAATATACCTTCAACCCTCTACTTAGGCAAAATTAAATCCAGGATACCTCAAAAAATTCAGTACAATGACTTTGTAACATATCCGCTCTTGGAAATATTCTGTTATCGTATAAAGGAAAACAAAATCAAGAAAAAAAGCACTGGTAAAAGCGAGAGAGAGAGAGAGAGAGAGAGAGAGAGAGAGAGAGAGAATCGATTAATAGGCAGTAAGAACAATACTTAAACATATTCCCTGACTCGTCAGAGATATCGTTGTTACCCAGACCTGAAACTAAATTTTGACAACTGCAAAATAAATCAAAACACCTTTCGACAATAAATAACATATATAAATAAAAATTACAATTTATATATTTTTCACAGTTAAACCAAACCATATTTCTCCTGCGTATGAAGAGAATAGCTGAACATTCCCAATGAATGGAAACACTGGGGTACGGTTACTAAATAAATATCAATTTATCATCCTTTTACTGTGAATTTCTAACATTTTCATCAGTTTTTGTTTTCATTCCTTGACGCTCCAGGATCACATATTTATCTGTTAATAAGGCTTTCTCATGTCCATCTTTCAGAACTTCACAATCGTAATTTCAAAGGAGTTCCCACACGAAACAATTTCATGTACGAACAAAAACAATTTAACTTTTTTTCAATTCTATTCATAGTTAAAGTCCTTTTCCATTTCTTCAGGTATATCTGCAATTAAAAATACAACTTGGGTTTGCATTCCAAATATTTGCCCAGTTTATGAGCAATCTCTGCAGCCACTGTATTCGAGGCAGTCGGGTCATCGTAAGATGCCTAATTGCCGTTGCCTTATGCTGAGTAATGACCACACCCCTGGCTGTCAATGGCCACTACCAAGCCGTCCACAGTCTTGAACACTTATCTCTTGCTCAAAACATCAATTCTTTTCTTGACTGGGTACTTACGGCCATTCAGCGCTTAAGACAGTGAAACAATTAAGAGTGGCTGGACAGCAAGGTAAAGCGAGGAAGAAAATGAAGGACGTGATGTACAAGGTTCTAAAGGTGGAACTGGGAGAAAACCCAGGACCAGCCGTAAGAAGTAACAGTTAGAGAGGTCTGGCAGCAAGACAGAAGAAAGTGAGCAGGAATGGAGGTCAAGTAGAAAGTTAAAAGGTGGATGCAGCTAGCGGAAGAAGGGATGCTGCCAATACCCTTCAGCAATGTTCCAAGTGTACCATGTGAGGTGCACTTACGGCACTACGGGGAATTCTTTTCTTGAGCTCTTCGTCATCTCTTCTTTAGCTTTCCAAGAGTGCGCTGGACAGGCTTGCATCAGGGAAGGTTGCCCTATGGATAAGCTGAAGGACTTCATAATAAACGTTTAAGTTTTAAGCTTCATCTGGTAAGGGAACATTTCCAGTTCTAGTACGCAAGAAATTAGAAAGCCCTAAGACATTAACTAAATTCTATGGCGTAAGGAAAGCGCAAATAAAAACTCTGCAGCATTAAATAGATTTTTAAAAATCCAATCTCAAATGATTAAATGAAATGGTATCATGCAAAATATGTACTGTAAAGAAAACCAAGCTGAAGATGAAGGAAACAAAAAGATTTCAAAACTAAATGCAGGCGAACACGCGAAATACCTACAGAATGGCAGCTGTGCCAAAAGTACTTCGTTAGATACAGTAGTTGGCACGCAGGTGACCCAATACCTTGTGTCCTTGAAAATCAATTAAGATCACCTCTCCTCTGGCAACGAAAAAAAAATCCAATCACTGAACTAGTCAAAGTCTCTGTTACACTGCACGGTAACAAGCTGATCCAAGAGTTACCGAAACTAAAATGGTAATACTAAAGCTTTGAAAATAAAGGAAATATGAAAAGACGCAATTACTAAAAAAAAAAAAACACAATTTCCACTTCTTCCCGACAAAGAGTACGCATGGAAATGTTGGTGCATCTGAATATATACGCTCAAACATGAGCACTGTAAAACTATAAAACGAAATGACTCGACTTTTTCGTCTTGTTTTATGTCTCGAGGGAAATACAGATGAAAGCTTGGTTAAGTACACCTGCACCTTATGCGGGGAAAAATAACTTAAAAATGATTTTCAGCAGTGCAAAACAATACACATATACAACATTATATATATATATATATATATATATATATATATATATATATATATATATACATATACATATACATATACATATACATATATATATACACATATATACTGCATTTGTATATACACACATAAAATACACACACACATATAAATATATATATATATACTGTATATGTATATACACATAAAATACACACACATACATATATATGTGTATACGCGTGTGTATAATGTAATGTAATGACAAATGTAAAGATTAAAAAAGTAACACGTCACGTGTGGCTAACGAGCCAAAAGCCAAAGACAATGACCTCATAATAGTCCTTGCCATTTCAGCTACGTCTCACGTGTTCCCGCTCTGACACACACACACACACAGAGAGAGAGAGAGAGAGAGAGAGAGAGAGAAACTGATAAGATAACAAACATACTCGATACTTCTCTATAGCCAATTAGTATATTAACGACTAAATGAACAAATTGTCTTAGATGATATTCTTCAATCGCCGGATGAAAAAGATACAGAAGGAAATCTAAGTAGGCGACTTAAAATGACCCAAGGTCACACTGAAGAGGGTGCAATGGTTACTTGCAGTCAGTACACTGCCAGTAACACCATTAACTTTGTGCGTTGCATTCACTCCATTGCAAGAAGTGGCCGAAACTTCCGTGTGTTTGAGAGAGAGAGAGAGAGAGAGAGAGAGAGAGAGAGAGAGAGAGAGAGAGAGAGAGAGAGAGAGAGAGGCCGCTTCACTACCAGCAGTACCATTTTAAGGCTCGACTGCGCTATACATTTCCTATAAATACAAACGTGAGAGTAAAAGGGTCCCAGAGCCCCAGAGACAGGCGTGGGGGGTTGGGGTTGGGGTTGCCACCCCCCCCCCACCAGCTTAGGGTGGGTGAGAAGAAGCTGTTGGCATGCCTAGGGAGATGACCTGGCCGAATTCCGTGAAGATGAGGAAAAGAAGTGATCTTGGTTCAAATTCCCCGCAAGTATAAATCGCAGTCAACGAAAACGGCCAATTCACAGTTAATACTTCTGGGAGGAGGAGGGGGGGAGGGGAGGGGAGGAGGGGAGGGGAGGGGAGGGAGGGGAGGGGAGGGGAGGGAGGGGAGGGGAGGGGAGGGGAGGGGCGTAAAAGAGAGATATGATACAAGTGCAACGGTTCGTGGAAGGGACAAAGTTCACGTGAAACGACAATGAAAATCTCGACATTGAATCATTTGGTAAATAAAAGGAGATTAACCTCATCGACTGCATGCTACATGACGCAAGCAATAACAACTTCTAAAAACAAACTTATAAAAAAAAGCTGGTAAGAGAAAATAACGCCCTACGCTTTTTTTCTTTGGTATGTCAATATATCAGGATAAATCAGTCAATATCAATAAACAAAAACTAGCTTGTATGAATGCAGTAACGCAGTAGGAAGAATCCAATAGGTAGGTGATGGACAATGTAAATACGCAAATAAAAATTCAATAGAATCAAATTATAGCCTTGAAACAAAGGGCAGCAGCGTTAACAGGAGCATGAGCAACAACGCGAGTGATCGTTCCCATCATCGATATAGTTGCAGGCACCTTGGGTTCGTGCACTCCGCAGGCACAAGCCCCTACATCGCACTGACAAAATATATAACATAATACTCGGAACTCAATTAATGAACTCGGCAGCTTCCGAGTACCATCTAAACCACTGGAGATGAACCTTGGGAGCGGAAAGGCAGGGATCTCAATGGCAAGGGGTGGGAGTGGGAGTGGGTGAGGGAAAGGGAATGGAGTGGGAGGGGACAGAGATGGGAAGAGGCAAGCTTCGGAATTCTCTGAGGGGGAGCAAGAGTATGAAATATGTTAATACTTGGATTACTGTCTAAGATTTATATCTAGGAGTGACCCAAGTATTATTTTGCACACTGGTTGGGACAAAACATTCCTTGATGAGAGAGAGAGAGAGAGAGAGAGAGAGAGAGAGGGGAAGGGGATAGGGGTTAGGAGAATCTTAGCCAGAAAGTCATCCGATTAAATTGAAGCCCCGTGGAAGAATCCTTCACGCCAATATCCGTATGAACTTTCACTTGAGCATTTAATTCTACGCATCTTTCCATCTTTGGAGGAATAATGACTTTCCCATCTTAAAAGTGAAACTAAATAAGCATTCTGAAAATACAGCTAAGAAAATAAGTCCCTACTGGTCCCAAGCCAACTTAATGTAATCAGACAGAAAGACGGAAGATGCGCCTTAATGCATAAAGATCTACCTTTCTGCCAAACTTGAATGAAATTTCTTCCACCACGTAGGAGGAGTTACAACAGAAAGGTAAATGTGACAGATACAATGACAGACAAACATGGGGACAAACAGATGGATAATCTTATTCAAGCACAACTGTGCACGATGGTCTACTTATGTACAGGTATGACCGAAATCCCTTCAGCCACATACAGTAGAGGGAGTTTCAATAAAAAAGACAAGAGTGACACAGACAGACAACTGGACAGGCAGACAGACGGGTAATTCCAATTCAAGGACATCTATGTGTGAAGGTCCAATTTGTACCATGTTTGACAAAAATCCCTTCTACCGCCGAAGAAGAGTTGCGACGGCAAGGTAAGCGTGACAGGCACACTGACTGACAGACATACAGACGATCGCCCCCCCCCCCCATGCACATTTATGCAATTCTAACACATTAGTCTAAAACTCCTTAAACAGTGTAGGATGAACGGTCTCCGTTCATAAACATCAGTGCATGGTGTCTCCCTTTTGAAGTTTGTCAATATATTCATTGTCAGGATTCAACAGGATCCTAAATAAAGCGATAATCGTAGCATAGTGACACATTATACGACAACTGTTTCCAAAACAATTGCACGTATTAAATTTAACCTAGCTAGGTGAGAAACCTATTCATTACTTTCTACAGAATAATTCACATACACAGGATGTTGCTCAATGAGCACTTGAAAAACAAAACTGTTACACATCCATGAAATTATCTTCAACTGCTCAATGGCAATTACCCCAACTACAGACTGGGAAACAAACCCCAAAAAACATAAAGAAGATCCAGAACGTTACCTGATGTTTACAAGATTGTGTCGTTGTGACCTCATGAGCTCTGGAGAAGCCATAACAATATTACCCTAGCTCGTATATATTTGAGACCTTTCCGATGAAAACATGGGTTGACAAGATCATATTTAATATGGAATGCTTTTCTGATTCGCTTTCGAACACATATTAATAACATGTCTGTGTGAGGTCCACACTAAAAGCATTCGAAGCTTACACTGCCGATGGTGAATATCAGTCACACCTATATAAACAAAGAAAATATCGTCCCCGTCACCATCAAAAACACAATATGAAAACACTCCGTGACAATAATCTGCCTTCTATTCCTGATCGAGTAAGGATCCCCAACAAAAAGCTTCGTGATTATTTCATTCATTTTTTGACCAGCCTAACACGACATTATTTGGTATTAATCTGAGCGTAGCGAACTGACCCCACCAATGCTGGGCCACAGAAAACAGAAAGGATCCCTCAGTTTTTCTAAGTTGTCTAAATCTTCAATTCAATTTTTTGCTCCCTAGAATGAGCGAAGTTCTTAAGAGAACCCTGCCTTGGCAAATACACATAGCTCCCCGAGGCTGAGAAGCATCACTGTTATCTTCATAATTTACCCAAACACACGGCGTCATTTATTTACCTCCACGAATAAAAAGGTTGCAATTAGCAGAGCTACTCAAATATTTTGAGCCACTCACGTATGTTTCCACGTCCAGCAATAATCTTTTGTTTTTGATAAATCTGCGCGATGGTAACTAACTACTTAATTGATAAATAAATCCTGGCATCCAGATCCAGAATAAGATTCACCATAAAATCCGAATACATGTTCCCCGGAATCTGGCAATGTTAAACAGTCGTAAAAATCCATTTATTAGCATCCTAGTAACTCTGAGGGTAGACAGAAAGACAAGACATACAAAACGGACTGAGAATCAGCCAAAACAAGTTCTTTGAAAGACATAAAAAAAGAAAGACCAAATATGGCGCGTGCGCACACACACACGTACTCACACACACATATATATACATCTATAAATAAAGACAAAATCCACGAAGGAAAGTGAAACAATGGAGTACTGCAAGGTCTTTCGACTTCTTGTCCTTTACTTAGCAGACTGAAGAAATATAATAAGTTTACAAAGCAAGCTCGTATAAACGACAGATGGGGATTACAAAGGAAAAAATATATCTACCTGGTACCCAACACAATTGAAGAATTAGTAGACATGCCAAAACAGGGTTAAATATTTAAGAGGTTTTACAAAGGATTAGGCTCAACAGCTCAGAAGCAGGGACAGGACAATCAAAAGATTTTATAAGGATGGTGACTGACCACCAAAAAAATGTTATAAAAGTACAACTCAATCATTCTTCTTTTGGTAAACAATAACAACTTTTACAAGGTAAAAACTTTTACAAAAAAATGTTATTAAACATATGAATACATAGAAAATATATATAAGGTAACTAATTTGTAATTATGTCAGTGATTTTATCTTTTAGGTCATTCTTGAACATTTTACTAATACAGGGGTCCAAATAATACATGCCAGGGCTAAGGTTAAAATTACAACTGGAAGTTAGCCGTATAGTAGCGACTCTAAAAGATTTCGTGATTTTCGATCTGGCAATCACTGAACTTTCAGTCCAATTTATCCTGTGAGAGTTTTCACTTAAATGAATGAATATAGCATTGGATGAAAAAGTATATCTTAGTTTAACCAGACCACTGAGCTGATTAACAGCTCTCCTAGGGCTGGCCCGAAGGATTAGATTCATTTTACGTGGCTGAGAACCAACTGGTTACCTAGCAACGGGACCTACAGCTTACTGTGGAATTCGAACCACATTATGACGAGAAATTAATTTCTATCACCAGAAATCAATTCCTCTAATTCTTCATTGGCCGGTCGGAGAGTCGAACGCTGGGCCAACAGCGTGCCAGCCGAGAGCTCTACCCACCCCACCAATGAAGAACTATAGAATTGGATGTTTTCCCAGTTTTGACACAATACTTATGTTGCACAATACGTACATATAAATCTTTGCTAGGCTGGCCAATATAATAAGAGAAGCAGTCCAAACATGGAATTTTGTATATTATGTTGTTTTCCTTAGGGTTATTTTTTATTAACATTCCTTTTAATGTGTTATTATACAAAAATCGAGGTTGCCATTAAAGGATTTTAACAATGATTTTATGTTTTCAAAACCATTAAATAAGGCAAGCTAAGAATTTTCCTAGGGGTTTCTTTCTCCACGTTACTTTCACTATAAAACTTTTTGTGGGCTTTATTATAACAAAATATCTACTTTATGTGAAGGATAACATAAATCTGTCCCTATTTTTCTTATGTATTCGATTTCTTGATCCAAATACTGGGCACCGACAATGCGCAATGCTCTTAAAAACATAGAAGAAATAATGGACATTTTGATCTTAAGGTGATGGCCTGAATAATAATGGACATAAGCTAAGTTGCTGGTTGGTTTCCTATTATACTGAAAATTTGCATTGAAATGGTTCTCTATGTATTAAAACATCTAAGCAAGGGAAGCAATTGTCTTTTTCTAATTCTAAAGTAAATTTAATGGACGGTACCTGGTTATTCAAATAGGGGAGTAAATAATTTACATCAATACCAGCAGGCAAAACAGCTAAAATATCGTCAACATATCTATACCACTTTAAAGGAGTATAAATGATATTAGGTATAAATCGTTTTTCAAAGAATTCCGTATACAAGTTTGAGAGGAGTGGGGACAAAGGGTTGCCAATTGCCATACCAAATATTTGTTGCAAAAATTCACCATTGAATACAAACTTACAATCACAAATGCACAACCTAGGGAGTGAAATAATATGACTTACAGGTAGAGGTAATTCATGAAGGATTAGTTCATTACTAAGATACTCTAAAACAGAATCTATAGGGACTGGCCCTCTTTTTATATCGGCCAATCTAGCAAGGATTTAGAAGTATGGATTAAACAGCATAAGTATTCTGTCAAAACTGGGCAAACATGTAATGCTATATTCATTCATTTAGTGAAAACTCACACAGGATAAATTGGGCTGAAAATTCAGGGACTACCAGATCGAAAGCTTTCTCTTCACAAAATCTTTTAGAATCTGCTATTATACAGCTTACTTCCCGTTGTAATTTTAACCTTAGCCCTGGCACATATTATTTAGACCCCTGTATTAGTAAAATGTTCAAGAATGACCAAAAAGATAAAATCACTGACAATTACAAATTAGTTACTTTATATATATTTTGTATATATTCGTCTGTTTAATACTTTTTACAAAAATTGTTATTGTTTACCAAAAGGAGAATGACTGAGTTGTACTTTTACAACATTTTTTTGGTGGTCAGTCACCATCCTTGTACAATCTTTTAATTGTCCTGTCCCTGCTTCTGAGCTGTTGAGTCTAATCCTTTGTAAAACCTCTTAAATATTTAACCCTGTTTTGGCATGTCTACTTACTCTTCGACTGTGTCGGATTCCAGGCAGGTGTATTTTTTCCTTTGTAATCCCCATCTGTCATTTATATGAGCTTGCTTTATAAACGTATTTTTATATTTCTTCAGTCTGCTAAATAAAGAACAAGAAGTCGAAAGCCTTTCAGTACTCCATTGTTTCCCTTTCCTTCGTGGATTTTGTCTTTATTTATATATTCATCACAGTCCATATTTTCGTGATTCAGTTATACATGCATACACACATATACATACATACACACACACATATATACATATGTGTGTGTGTACATAAGCAACTGGTATGTTTTATCCTCCTTCTTACGGAAATGTTGAGTTACAAAAAATACAAAGAATGAACCCACAACATGGAACGTATATTTAAGATTACCAAACGTTTCACCCGTTAAGCCTGGAAGCACGAATTGGTTTAAAAAACCCGTCATCTTCCAACCGTATCATCGAAAAAGAAAACAACAAATACTCTTTTTTCCAAATGTAATTTAATTACTAATACGTGGTGATTGTTTTTAATTATAGACTGCAATGTTACTATGAAACAAGGCAAAATTCAGCTGACATTGCCCTAAAATAGGACACTTCACTGATGGAATGAATCGTTCTGTAAGACACGACGATTTATACTTTAGTCACTTACAATGAGCTGTAAAGCTTCGATGACCTGGGAGTGTACCGATCAATACTGAAATTTCCTCAAACCCGTAAGATTCTCTCCTGATATATGGTACCCACACGCAAGAATTCTAATCTTTCGCCAGAATTTAATTCCGTACCGGGTGCTGAAAGAAAAGACCCACAGTTTATCTGAAGGTGACAGCAGACTGGGAGCTGTGTGGATCCAAAAGAGAAACCGGTCCTCTCCTTGAAGTTGTAAGTTTTGCCGCAGTATTTTGTGGGTTGACTTTCATGCTTGTTTTAGAGCTAAAATAGAATACGCATGGACTCGATCTTACAATGCGGCGGCCTCTTTTTCAATCTATACGCTTAGAGCTCCTCTGGAAAAGACAATTCTTGGGTTTCTGCAATTCCTTCTCCTCAAGGTGGCAATGGCGTTACGTCCTACTCACAAAGAAATGACCAATTATCAAAGAAATAAAAATCATATTAGCTGATGATATGTCTGCGGCAATTGTGACATTCGTTGTTTTACACCAGCAGTCAAGCCTCTTAAAGGCTACGTCATAAAGTCGACAACACTGCGTATATCCTGACTTTTTTTTAGACGATTTGCTCATTAAGTAACATCACTGAAAATGACTTGCGTGACACTGTACGTTCAAATTCCGAGTGCACTGGTCAATCACATTATAAAATTTTTAGTTGCACGTTTGAGGCAGTTTTAAAGTATGAAACTTGAACGACAAAATATTTTGCCTACACCAACTCCCTCCCCGATAGGTCAACAAGCATTTAAAAAAAATGGGGCGTCTGTATTTATAGTTTTTGGGAAAAAATGAACAACGTCAGCCCATAAACTTGGAATTTAACAATCACTTACTGCAAGTTTTGACAAGGCCTACCGTACCCGGGTAAAGTGAGATCCCTGAAAATATGACATGATTAACTTTGAGTAGGGCAGTTTTCATCCATCTCCGGCTACAACAGTTTTTTAATCACTTTATTACTTACAGCTGGCACAGTCGCCTTTCAGGGCAAGCGTAACACAAAAAGGCCTCATGACAGCTTTTTGACAGAGTCGACCATATTCCCTTTATACTTCCCCCTTAGTGACACTACAGTAATATCTAAGATACTTATGCAAGCTAAATAATGACGCAAATGATGTAATAGGAAAAATATCTCCTAAATGATTTGCCAAATAAAACTGAACAATTTGCTTTATAAAACTGCATTTTATGCACTTGCTAATGCCAATACATTCGAGGTCAGCTTCTCCATCATTTCCACACACTTCTGCTGATACAAGAAGCAAGTGACCAAATTTTGCCGAAAACGTTATATACAGACATGCACATACAACACACACACACACAAAAGTGTGACTAAGGGTGAATCAGGCGTCATGACACAAATAATAAGACTACACACTTTTGAGAGAGAGAGAGAGAGAGAGAGAGAGAGAGAGAGAGAGAGAGAGAGAGAGAGAGAGAGAAACCACACAGCAAATCCATGTGGCGGAAATACGGCAACATTGTATCTCCAATACTGCAGCCCTTGGTTGCTATCAGCGCAGGACTCTGAAAAATGCAGCGGATTGTCCATTATTCAAAGACGCAACCAAAGCCAACACGACTCCCACCGTTCCATCGCTTTCAAAAAACAGACGGCTTAAGACACCACATCATTCCACAAAAAACGTCGGCTGTCAGTGCAACGCTCGCCCTCCGTCTCTCACGCTATCTCTGCACACCAGCTCCGCAAGTGAAACGTTCAAAATCTACGTAGGAAAATCACAGTAATTTCATGAGAGAGGGAGAGAGAGACGCACCGTAGCCAACACAATTGGGCGCCAATCTCCCTCCTCCTCCGCGCAATATTCCTTGCTAAAGAGAACCTTCAACAAAACCGACGGAATACCCCATCGAAAAGACGGAGTATTTGAAGACACATCATGGCTCTTTACTCATTCATGCACCAAATACGATGCAACTGTCCACATAAACAAATTACCGTTAATCACCAAATAAATAAGGTTTCTAAGGCTGTCAGTTCTGTTTGCATCGTCGTGAAAGGAAGCCCTTTGTA
>NC_089750.1:35500052-35510052 GCF_040412425.1 Macrobrachium rosenbergii | reverse complement strand
CTTAAAAATACTTTAAATCTACTCTAACCTAATTTTGACCTTAAAAATACTTTTAAATCTACTCTAACCTACAAAGTTAATACTGAAATGAAAGCTATAAAATGAACTCTCAAGGGTATGACGTCAGGCAAGAAAAACTGAATCCTTCAAAGAAAGAAATAACAACACGCTAAACATGACGTACTCACAACTTGATGAATGCAAGGAATTTCCTCTCATAACGATAGAGTTCCAAATATTTACAGATTAAAGATGAGAGGAAACAGCAAGAGAGAGAGAGAGAGAGAGAGAGAGAGAGAGAGGTATGCCCCAACCGTGAACCGAGTTTGGGGTTGGAGGGGACAAGGGATACAGGAAGTGGGAGGTCAGCTTGTTAGTGGTGAATAGAGAATGAGTCAGTCTGTCTCTCTCTCTCTCTCTCTCTCTCTCTCTCTCTCTCTCTCTCTCTCTCTCCCTAGGACTCGAATAATGCAAAAGAGACGTTCCTGCCAACTAGGTAAGCATGCATGTGCCTCACTAGAAAAAGCACTTTACCCTCAATTTGCTCGATGCGAAAATCACAGCTAGAACCAACACTCAAATATATCTGGGTGTATCTGTATTCGTATACAAAAGCAAAAAGTTGTTGGCACCTGCAACTTTTTTTTTTTGATGGAAGGTAGTCACCGAGCCCAAAATGGACAACTCGGATAGCTAAAAGCTAGGTTGAGAATCCGCTATAGCTACAACCATACTAGACTTTGATTCAATAGTTGTATTTGAGTACAAGACATTTCGCAGCCACTGTCATTTTCTCATTACCCTTTGATTCTCCACATAACATAATAAATAGAGAATATACGATAAAATCGGTTGTCCTATGGGACAGATAAAAATATTTTCTAATTTGACGGACGGGGTAGAGATGGGCATCGGGATACTGACTCAATCGACGTCTCGAAAAAAGGAATCCGTAAAAACATCATCTAGGCTGGTTGTTGGATTAGAAAGATTCAACTCTGTAAATAACAAAGTTGCCGTTACGGAAGATATCAAAAATTAAAAGAATCAATGAAACGCCATTCCTAAATCGGTACTTGTGTTTTATTGGTGTTGTAACGCCAGGTTCGTCATCACGATCTATTAAATAGGATGACTATAGTGAAATGATTCGAAACTGACCACGACACTTCCATTCTAACTCAACAACCGCCTTGAAGAGAGAGAGAGAGAGAGAGAGAGAGAGAGAGAGAGAGAGAGAGAGAGAGAGAACTTGACTGGCTTATAAACCATGTCCTGTATGAAAACACAATTTCTTCCCAACAACTCCGACCGAAGAGGACGGGGGCGTCGTCTTACCGACTGGAAATACCAACGAGCTTTGAGTAACTGTGAAACTGTTACTTAGGGATTGGGCTCCACCCGTTTTCAATTCCGCCCTCATTTCCCTCACGTTTGAGTTAAATAGGGGTAAATAAAGGCCTTCAGGTTAACACCCCAAACATCATCGCATAAAAACTGAACATTTTGCAATCAAAAGGTGTCAGTATTAGCAATTTGTACAAATAACATTACGGATTGTCACCTGCCTTAGTGAATCGTTCCTTTTAATTGCAAACTAACATTTTCCAAATTCGAAGAGCCATATCGACACAGAAAAGTGACAGATATACTGAAAACCTCCCTTTCGTAAAGCATAAAAATCTCATTCTCGATCACTTTCATTCTTAATGCGCGCTTCTTCGTGTCAGACTTAATGTCATGATGATTAGGTCAGTCAGCAGATGACTTCCCGGGCTGCAAAGTATAAGAATATCTTCGTAATTACCATACTAAAATAACTACTGTACATTTAAGTTCACCCAATCAGGAGAGAATAATAAAGCGATTTATTACCACAGAGTTTTATAGTAACTTCCATAACCTGAGCGAAACAACAGCCTTTGCCTTGGATGTAGGAGACTTTCCTTACCGTTAACTGTAAAGGAAAAAAAAGCCAGACGAAGACAAACTAAAGTTCCTTTGAAGTTTCAAACATTTTTAAAGTACTTTACAATGAAACTAATCTAAAAGGTATACACAGTACATCATTCTATATATATTATATAAATAAATAAATAAATATATATATATATATATATATATATATATATATATATATATATATATATATATATATATATATATATGCATTAACTATTTTACTAATTTTGTTCAAACTGTCGTTTTTCCTATGGTAATAAGCTTTGATTAACCACACAACGCAAAGTACTTTCTCCTTCACCAAAGTCATTTCTTTGCGTACAAGGAATACTCTCAGAAAAGCAAAACTACCCGAATCACTCTCAGTAACATACAATACTTCCATATACTATTGATGGCTTCGACGAAGTTACATAAGGCGTCACCACATACCATTTAACGTGCAGGAAATTCTCGAGCATCGTTGTATGGAACAAAAATATGCAGAAGTGCACAAAGCCGAGAAATAAAGTGCGAGAAATAAAGGCAATCTTCAAAATGAATAAGCAATAAGCAAGGACATTCTTACAGTAAAGTTTTCTTAACTGAAATCGACGCAGATACAAACTAATCAAAGAGTAGCAAGTAAACATTCCCCTACCTCGACATAAAACATTTCATTTCTTTCTCACCAGTCAGAACACCCCTGTTAGCGTTATCGTGCAGGTATTTGTATGCAAGAAAATTATCTGGAAAAATGATCAGGACTCCATTCATTCGAGGTCGAGCGATAGGGGCAGTAGAAAACTACAACTTCAACTCTTAGTCTCAAACTAAATTTCGTTTTACACATTTAATCTCCATTCCTCGAGGGGAAGCGACAAAAAGCAGAATCCATCAGCCACTTCTTCAACTAAAGTGGGTGAAATTCACGAAACATTCCCTAAATAATTACAGTATGTGAAGGTACCTACACTTTCCTAGGGAAACATCAACACTAAATAATACTACTTCTTTCATTATGTGAAAAAGACAGAAATATATGACTGGTCATAGGTTGTGAAGTCAAAGCATTATCTATGGCAAGTAAAACAAGTATTGAAAAAATAACCAACGACAGCACATCAATTTCTCTAGAGAGTAACTCGACATCTACTCACCTCTACGGCTTGTTCAGGCAAAACTTCTGTTCCCTTTTCCGCGGTCTGCGCAACAAAGAATCACACAAGAAAAGCTCCCAAACAATGCTATGATAAAATGGACATAATCTTCTTTGTATCCGAGAGAGAGAGAGAGAGAGAGAGAGAGAGAGAGAGAGAGAGAGAGAGAGAGAGAGTTTCCTGGCTTTCTTTTTCTTTCCCACCCACTAGTGATGAAGGTGGTGTATTTTTCCTCTGCCCTTCTCCTTCTCTTCCTTTCTTGAGCGCAAGGAAACTCTTTCAAAGAAACCCCGAGGTCCAATCAACCGTCTGGACGAGATTTAAAATAACCCCTCTCCCCAAGAGAGAGAGAGAGAGAGAGAGAGAGAGAGAGAGAGAGAGAGAGAGAGAGAGAGAGAGAGTAAAGGCACCTGTAAGGTTTTCGACAGGCGGAAGGAAAAGGGGAGGCTCTAGGTGAGGAGGAAAGACGGAGTGGAGTAATTCCTGAAATGAGAGATGGTAAACCAGTGGATTTTGTGTGTTTAACAAAATATTCTAAAAAGAATAATAAACGTTCCTAAACAAGTCGAATATTAACCACTCAAACATAAATATAATCCAGATCAACCAACAACCATTATATCTTTTGTAGTGAAGAAAACTTCATTTACTAAAATTCAACTAGTGAATGATGTGCTATGCATGCAGAACGGTTACCATTTCCAGTTTAGAACTTGTCAAGTTCAGAATGCAAATAGAGGACCCATGAAGTAAGAAGACCAGGTCACTGAAAACTCTAGGAACATAAGGGAAGTGCTGTATTGGTGAAACAACAAGCAATAGGGAACATCAATTTCCGTAAAAGATCACCAGTACCTCAAAAACAATATACAAAGCAGCAAAAACACATCTCTTAGTACTTGGGGATAAAAGGTTCGTCAACATGTCTGAAATCCCAAAGTTTTCTGTACACTTCGATTACTCACTACGCTCAGCCACTGACAATGTTGAGCCATCAAAACAGTACTCTACGTTTACCTGAAAAATGTTCTGGAATTACCGACAGTATCAAAAGGATTCACGGAGGTTATAATTTTACACACACACACACAGATATACATATATATATTTATCTATATTATATATATATATATATATATATATATATATATATATATATATATATATATATATATATATATATATATATATATAAAATATATATATATATATATATATATATATATATATATATTTCTTTTGAACAAAGGCAAAAGGAACTGGCAGCTTAGCCTTCTTCTATCCCAGGTCTGAAAACAGGAGACAGGAAAATGAAGGACGAATGGTGGGGTTTACCGACGCAATAAAAGAGCGGCTGACAAAATATAACATTTTCTTATATTGTCATTTATTAAAATGGGAGTTACTCTCCTCATAGGTATTACAAGAATTAATACAGATCTGCTAAACCACAGACCGCTGCCAAGCGCCCAAGATCAAAATATACTGGACCCGTAATTATTTCTAGCGCCAACAATACGCAATGCAAAGGCAAAACGATGTGATGAGGCAAATGGTTAGTCGACATAACACTGGCAAACATTTCTGGGAGTAATAAAATACTGCAAAATGAACTGATTGATGATAAGTCTCAAAGGGCTACAAATTACAATGAAACACGAACATTTTTAACAACTGTTAAAAAAAAGCCATACACCGAATGGTTGCAAGAATCCTTAATGCGATCATTTTTTGTAAACAATTAAAATACACGAGACGTCTGAAAGGATGGCAAAAACATCAAAAATGTATATAAAACTCATCAACTGTCAATAACTGTGTCAAAAAAATTACTTAAGATTACCAACATGGCACCAAAAATACTCCTTGATGAAAAGGTGCGAAGAGCCTTGATTATGCAAGGAAAACACATTTAGAAACACTACCGTGCTGTACATGAGTTAATAATAAAATTTTATCCTTGAAAGAATATTTCTAAGACGCACGTTTGCCAGATGATTATTTTTTAACTTAATTTCATATCAAAAGGAAGGAAGGGCAAACTATGTTCATATCCTTATGGGAAAGTAAAGAGATGCAAAACGCTCTAAAGGTTTGGGGCATAAGCCAATAGGTAATCGAGACGAGACAGACTCGTAACTTCATCCTGTACAGGACATAAAGGGATGCCACACGTGCCACTGCTTGCCACAAACCATCTTTAAAAACTCCACAATCTGTGTGCTTCAATGTAACATACTGTAAGTCGAAGCGCTTCTTTAGTCACAAGTGGCAATGAGGCGCTAGAAGTGACGCACTTCATACAAACGGCCTTGTAAATATTCTACACACTAAATACGGTGGCATATTCCTCATTTTCCAGTAAAATCAACTTGCATTACAGAATGTGAATGGCTCTCAAACAGACTGACAATGATGAAAAAATTTACTATAACGCTGTTCTGAAAACTGCACAGGACATGCCGTACTACCCTAGACTAACAGCACTTCTGGAGCTGTCCGAGTGCTGAAGCTCAGAGCGCCGCCCTTCGATTGTCTTTCCCTCCTTTTCCGTGGAATAAATTGTGCTCGCAATGGCAACAGAACGGCCATCCTGGAAAAATTCATTACTCCAGCCAATGGAATTCTAGATGATCCTTGGGGCCTGTTCGCTTTTGCACCACACCACTAGGGCATCTAGGCATTTACACAAACTTTAACATTTAAAATGAAAACAAAACGAAACTCTTCTCCGCTGCAATATTGATTAACCAGAATGTGTATTCATTCCTATGGAATGATCGAAAGGCAATGAGTCTGCATGGTAAGGTTCCACAACACATAATACACTAACGTGGAAACACTGCAAAGAGATCTTTACTACACATTACATTTCTAAATCATATAAAAACAAAAAACAAAAATATTCACACGATTCACAAAGTGAATGAAGACATGAATTATTAGCTAAGAGAAATGTGGCTCAGCGTACCTTCCAGAGGGGGGGGGACTCCAACCAAATACTGAGGCTTGGGCACATCCCGAAGTAGAGTAGGTGGCCACAATTAGCAGCACAAATACTCCAGTAAATGAAGCAAAAGATGAATGAAAGGTGGGGATGTTGAGTGCCATCAGTCAAGCAAAGCTCCCAACGGTGTCCCTCTTGGCGAGTCCACGGCCACGTGTCCCGGAGGGTTAAACCCCGTGGGTCCGACTCCGCTCCCCTCATTTTCCAATGAAGTCCTTCCTATAACATCCACCCGAAATGAGATGTGGCACTCCTAGAACCAGTCAGGCGGCTTCATTGACTCAATCAGAAGGTATCAAATGATGCATTAGCAACAGCCGACTAGCGGGACCAAGACAGGCATAATCAACCGATACTTGACAGCTGGAAAATGAGACCAGATAGACTTGGCTATTATTATGCGCCATAGCCACCCATCAACAATAAGGGGAAATCAACAGCGTCAGTCAAATGCAGGAAAAGGAAACCTTTTTTTCTTTATTGACCTGTGTGTGTGTGTGTGTGTGTGTGTGTGTGTGTGTGTGTGTGTGTGTGAAGCATCAACCAAGGTTTGACATCGCACATATCATTCTGCTTTTAATAATTCAATGAATGGGCCTTTAAGATTGTTATTAATAAAAACGTAAGCGAAAGTCTTTAAACAAAAACTTGAAGAGGAAAAATGGTTTACAACATTATTTTAGTCCTAAAATTTAAACCTATTCATTCCTCATATATACAGTATAACATGTATGGTAACAAAAGCGTATTAGTCTTTACAATCCTTGTCAATTTGTGATGTTATGGTACGTTTTAGTATACTTACACACACACACATATACAGTATATATATATATATATATATATATATATATATATATATATATATATATATATATATATATATATATATATATATAGATATATATATATATATATATATATATATATATATATATAGAGAGAGAGAGAGAGAGAGAGAGAGAGAGAGAGAGAGAGAGAGAGAGAGAGAGAGAGAGAGAGAGAGAAGTATGCACAGGAATTACAATCCTTCAGAGAGGACTTGGAAGTAAGGCGAGGATCCTTGAAAACCGATTCCCATTCAGAAAGTGTCCTCATGATGTGGGGAAAGAGCCACAAAGACTAAGGAAAGAGCTGGCGACTTTTGATCGCATCCCCTCTCTTCTCCCTCCCCTTCCCTTCTCATTCATTGATTGAAGTCTTAATTAACTCTCCTCTCTTAAAGAGAGCATTAATGATCATCAGTTCAACAACGTTTTCAAGGATATTTTTGTGGACAAATGAAAGTCCACCAAGTCCATTTCACTGCCAAAAATGAGAGATTCGACATATTTTACCTACAGAAACACAACACACACACACACATATATATATGTGTGTATATATATATATATATATATATATATATATATATATATATATATATATATATATATATATATATATATATATGTGTGTGTGTATATATATATATATATATATATATATATATATATATATATATATATATATATATATATATATATATATATATATATAAAACACACTGTACTTGCCCTAACCGGTTATCAGTGGAAAGCAAACTGAAACCCATTATCTGAGCCTGGAGGAAGCAAAGCAGTATCATCCTTAATCTCTCGTTTAAAACTCCATCAAGTTGGGGCGATGAAAGGTCGTTATGAGAAAGCATATTCGCTCAGGAAATTGCAAGCAGAGACCAGGCCTTTAGCAGACGTCAAGATGAATAAAAACACTGGATAATCCCTCCATTATATCTTAAATAGACAACATGTCATTTCAATCATTAGACAACTTCTTATTCACGGCACATTTTTGTTACGACAGATGAAATATAAGATAGGATACCGGTGGAGTTTTCTATATAAAAATCAGAAATTACCAAATTATTTCAAGTTAACTGGAAGCATCCACTTCTGTCTTCGAACATAAAACGAGCAGTCGGTAACATAGACTGAAAGACCCACCCTAACGTCACGTAGAGGGTCAACTTTTTCGTATATGCTTCCCAAATTTCAACCGACAGTAACTACTGTTGGGAATATTTCTGAGGGATTATGAGAGGCTGGTAACTTGTCTTAATAAAACCAATCGATTCTAAGATACTGGCCATATTTCATCATACTTTATGGTTTAGGGTCTTTGTTTACTCTACAAGAAAAAATGTTGCACGACTACAAAAGTTGGCTTCGAAGAGACACGAAACATAATATACATTAAAGAAGTGTGAGCAAAGAAGCACGCTGCAATAAAACGTTGGACAACTGAAAACTAACAGTTCACTGTCAGTTTATTTTGTGTGTGTGTGTGTGTGTGTGATACATATCACCGGAAAGTTGCTGATGAATGTATTCCATAACAAGTGCACAGCAGTATTATTTTTCTTTCTCTTCAATTACATTTAAGTACCTGAAAAGTTTATCCATTACCACCAGAGAAGAGGAACTATGAAAAAAAATATAATATAACTAAAAAATATATATATATATACATACACACATATGAATTAATTTTATCACATCACCGTGATTCATATGCAAGCTCTTAGGCTACAAATGTGCTTTAATATCCAATTTGCTCTACCTCGGAAATAATATAAGTTCATTTATGTTACCCGAAGGGGAATTTTTTAGTTGATAATGAGTTCGCCGTCTCGTGGGCTTGAAGGCCTTGTGGTTTAAGGCGTCAGTGTAGTCCTCAGTTCTTGTTCTTATGTGGTTCGAGCCCACGAGACGACGAACTTATTATCAACTAAAAATCCCCCTTCGGGTAACATATATGAAAATATATATGAAGATATATTACTTCCGAGGTACGGCGAACTGGATATTAAAGGGCATTTGTAGCTTAATATATTATATACATATATATATATATATATATATATATATATATATATATAAATATATATATATATAATATATATTATATATACACCAATATAATAACAAAGAGCTGAAAATGTAATCATATTTAAGACAAATAAAAAGGCAAAAAGAAAAAGATGGCAAAGAGGCAAAGAACTCGAAACCGAAAAAGAAAGAAAAATGTCTGTTCAGACGATATGCGTCGGAAAACTAATGGAGACAGGAAACGCTGCAAGCTGAAGTGCGCCTGACTTGGGTAAGAGGAAGCCTGAGAGAGAGAGAGAGAGAGAGAGAGAGAGAGAGAGAGAGAGAGAGAGAGAGAGAGAGAGAGAGAGACTGTCTCATTACCTATTATAATTCTGTCACCATGTCAAGTTGTGCACCACAAAGATCGATAGTTCTGGGAAGTTCCCTCTCTCGTGGGTTCTGCAACTAACGATACCGATACTGTCACTCACTCAGCGGGCAAAACCGTCGATGCCTCGCCAATCTATACCGCCATTCCGGAACCATTGGTAACATTACTTTCACTGCAATGTTAATCGCTACTCCTAGGCACTTCATTACCTTTCTGTTTTCATATCTTTTAAATATAACGTATTTATCAGCTGTAAAAGGAACTTCAAAATTTTTTTAAATGGTCGCTGTGCAGTGAATGGACGGGAGTGAACTTTAAGAAATGCAAAGTAAGGTCAATTTATAGAATAAAATTCCAACTACATGGAAGATGAAACGTTAGAATTCTTGAATACTTAATAAAGGAAATATGAAATGAGACTAAATGAGGAGCACACTGTGAGGCAGGAGCTATTTGCACGCGGATGCTGCTACTCCAAATGCTCTCGCTCCAACACTATTCAAAGAAGACCTATTCGGTCAGCCACTCATACAGCCTTGGCTCAAGAACTCAATCCCTCAAAGAACCTGACTTAGTTTCATAAATATAGGAGAGAGAGAGAGAGAGAGAGAGAGAGAGAGAGAGAGAGAGAGAGAGAGAGAGAGAGAGA